>NC_041388.1:105810748-105890505 GCF_002162155.2 Triticum dicoccoides
GGGACTCCTCCCCTCCGCCCTTGCCCCTCCTCCAAGCCGCCACCCCCTCTCCTTAAATACCCCAACCCCGCCGCCACCACCAGCCAACCCCGCCGCCGCAGCCTGCCCACCGCAGCGCTGCCGCCACACTTGCCGCGCCTCACCGTCGCCGCTGCAGCGCCGCCGCAGCCCCACCTCACCGGAGGTAACGCGCCTTGCCGCCGCCGGTTTTTTTGCAAAAAAAACCGATCCGTTTTTTTAGAAACCCTAGTCAGTTTTTTAGATCGGTTCACTGGTTTTTTTCTCGGTTTAGTTACTTTGCGGACGTTCGTCCGTACGTTCGTTTTGGCGAACGGAGTTTACTCATTAGTAACAAACAACGAATGCTCGTTCATTAGCCTGTTCGTCAGTTTTCTTTTTTTGGATTTTTCCGCGATTATTTTCGATCGCGATTTCTGATCCGATTTTCGTTTTAGTTTATCTTTTCGCTCGTTTGTCGGAATCAGACGATTCAAGCACCTAGATCTTCGTATCGAAACCCTCTTTCCGTTTAACCAACTTGAACGAGCTTTTGCTATAGTAAAATTTTACCTTAGTCCAGATTAGAAAACAGATCTTGTTTCTTTCGCTGTTTGAGTTTTGTTGCTCCGTTTGAGTTGATTCTTTTCGCAAACCGGAGTTCTTAAGTTGAACTTTCTGGTTAGATCTTCTTATTTGAGATTTACCTGTGTTTCTTTGCTTGATTGCTTATGTATGCTTTTGTTTGTTTGCGATAGAACACCCGGAGTGCGAAGTGTGCTACTACGAATCCCTAGGTTTTGCGGATCATCATCAAGGCAAGTAAAACTTTGATCATACCCCTTTATCACCTAGTTTTTATGCATTAGTTCCAATCCTCAAACATTGCATGGTTAGGATGTGATTAATATGTGGGTTGGGAAGTAGTTGATGAGGTAGAACCTATTGCCCTGTTATATTCAAACCCTTGGGAGTTACTTCTACGTATTTCTTATATTGCTATGCTATGGTCGTAGACGTGGTTTGGGTGAGTGAAATCCATGACAGATGTGAGATTGTTAATTAATGGTTTAACTTAAGGTGGCAACTTGAATACACATCTGGGTGGATTGTTTGTTGGGCACCTGGGGAATCCAGTGTTGTCCTAGGATATCCCGAAGTACCCGTATGATAATCCTATGGTCCACCACCCAGGCTCAAAGGGAACTGAGATATTTTCATGCTAGAAACTTCCGTGTGCAGCCACAAGCTATTATGGGCTCTAGCATAGTTGAGTAAGTTGTGTGAAGCTTCCGAAGAGGTGGATCAGCACGTAGTGGGATGTAGGTTTGGTATGGTCTGCCCGGAGTAAGGAGTTAATGCTTCTGAAAACTATGTCTCGGTCATCCATTTCTCAAACACCCTGTAGTGCGAGAAATCCAACAAAGGAGATCGGGTCTTGTGGGGAAAAGTGCGCAAACCTCTGCAGACTGTATAAACTCATGGTTAGGCGTGTCCCCGGTTATGGACATTTTGAGTATCTAGTACTTGGAGTATCCTAAGTATCTCATCACTCTAAACTAATATTGTTGGGTTGTTAATTACTTTAATTGGGATTGAGTTGGAGGAACCTTCTAAATGATGTTTCAACTACCATGATAGTTAAATAAAATCTATTCCTTTGTTGTAGGGAAAAATTGGCTTTTCGCAAAAACTATAACCATAGAGCTTTCCACCAGCCAAATATGCATGTAGTGATAGCATTATCCTGTTCTTGCTCTATTGTGTTACCTTGCCAGCATATTCCATGTGCTGACCCTCTTTCGGGCTACAACGTATTATGTTGCAGACTTTTCAGACGAGGAGTAAGGTTCGTTAGGTCGTTGCCGTGAAGCTCAGCTATGCCGTTGGAGTTGATGGACTTAGTTTATCTTCCAAGCCTTCCACTCTTATCGTATTAGATGGCCTTAAGCCATATTTATTGTAATAAGTTCTCTTTTGAGACATTCGATGTAATAAGTGTGTGATTGCTACTCTGTTATAAATCCTCGAGTACTGTGTGTCAGCATTACCGATCCTGGGATGACACTAAAGCACAGAGACTTGACCGTTTGAGGTCGGGTCGCTACAAGATGGTATCAGAGCACATGCTGAGTGTAGGACACGATCACTAAGATAAAACCATAGGTCACTCTTCTCTTCTCATTTCTGACGCCTCTCCATTTTCTACTCTTTAGGATGGCGGGCGCAAGGAACAAGTTTGCACAACCGGATGAAGAAGCACGTTTTGGATGCCACTTGAAGGAAGTCGCTAGGTACTTGAACATTGGAATACCAAGCTTCACCGGGACGTACAACGCCACTTCACCAGAAGAGGAGCGCTGGATGATTCAAGTTCAAGTTCCAGGAAGGATATTCACGCCAGTCACTAAGCCCATAGAGTTTTCCTTTGATGCACCAACCTGGAGTCTAGGAAAGAGTATGGAAGCTCACATCACCATGGGACGCATTGGAGAAGTTTACCATAAGGAGATTAAGGATACTATCTACGAGATTTGTGGGTGCCGAGATGAGCAATGGGAGATGATCAGCACCAGGAAGGATAGATCAATTGCAACTTTCATCCAGGAGTTAAACCAACACATTTGTCGCCAGGAGAACCAGATGTGCGCATGCATGATAGATCTAAAGAAGGCGATGACAAGGATCACAGAACTGGAGGAAGAACTTAAGGCTACTCGTGAAGATTATGAGGAGGAAATCGTCGTACTAGTGGAGAAGAATGATGATCTAGAAAGGAAGTTAGGAGTATTTTTGGGAGACCCCGCACCAGGAGGAGAAGACGAAGAACCCAAGGAGATTCGCCCGGAGGACTACATTATCATCGACGACACCTACTCAGACCCCGACAATAGCGATGATGACTATGAAGACGAAGCTGGAGCAAACATCATGGAGTCTTCAACCGAAGAATATATTTAGTAGACCACCACAACAGTAGTAGAATTCCACCATGTAAATAGTATAGTCCGAGCACTTTTGTAACGATAGTTAGATCGATTGTATGCCCTTGCTTGATTGATTGAGTGAAATGAATGTGTTTGTCTCATGTGCATATGGGTAGTGTTTTCTCATTATACCCCATTCTATTCTAATCTCTCCCCCCTAAACCCATCATATGCCTCCGAGACGTGACCCCGGATTCACTTTCCCACCGGAGCTCACTTAGTTGATCCAGCAACAGAATACCCTGATGCAGTTCTTAGTTCAGAACCAAGGCAACAACAATAAAAACAAAAACAACCCACCTCCACCGCCACCAGTTGATAAATTAGCCCGCTTTCTAAGGTTGTAACCGCCGGTGTTTTCCAGTAGCACCGAGCCCATAGTAGCAGATGATTGGCTCCGCAAAATTGGAAGGGAGTTAGTCACTGCAGGATGTACCGATGCTGAGAAGGTGCGTTTTGCTGCACATCAGTTGGATGGACCAGCAGCCTCATGGTGGGAGAATTACACTGTCACCTACCCTATAGCCACTGTTACATGGGATCAGTTTCGGCAAGCTTTCCGTACAGCCCATGTCTCAACTTGAGCTATGAGTATGAAGAAGCGTGAGTTTCGCAACTTACGCCAGGGGAACCATACTGTGGCTCAGTACACGGATGAGTTTAGCAAGTTATCTCGCTATGCCCCTGATGATGTGGCCACAGATGCTGCAAAGTAGGAGAAGTTTATGGAAGGGCTGAATGATGAGATGAGCATGCAGTTGATGGTGGAAACATTCAACAACTACCAGGAGTTGGTAGATAAGGCTCTTATGATTAAAGGGAAGCAGCAGCAGATTGAGAGCCGTAAGAGGAAGTATGGACAAGGAAGGTACAATTCAGGAGCTCAGCAAAAGCCTCGCCTAACCTCGAACTCGGGAGGACTTGTTCATAACCATGGAGGCCACACCCACAATGGAGGAAGTAACCATAATCATACAGGCCCAAGGAATGGGAATGGAGCAAGCAACAATCAGAACCGTTCCAATCCAGCCACACCCGCCAAGAGAGACCTAAGCCATGCTACTTGTTTCAAGTGCGGGAAGACTGGACACTATGCCATGGAGTGCCCGGAAGTGAAGAATGGAAACGGCAATGGGAGCGCTGGAAATAAGCCCAATCCATTCAACAAAGGACAAGTGAACCACGTCAATGTGGAGGAGGTTGCAGAGCAGCCAGACGCGGTTATTGCTAAGTTTTTGGTTAAGTCTTTTACCGCCCTTGTTCTTTTTGATACTGGTGCATCGCATTCATACATATCAAGGGTATTCATGGATAAGTTTAAACTACCGACCCAAACACTTAGGACCCATCTGTTAGTAAGTTCACCTGGAGTAGAGTATATGGCTAGTCGATGGTGTGACCAGATACCCCTAACCATAGGTAGCCATGTTTTTCCGTCCGACCTAATAATCTTGGAGTCACAAGGACTGGATGTGATATTAGGCATGGACTGGATGTCAAAGTATGGAGGAAGCATTGACTGTGTTAGTAAGTCAATTTGTCTCACCACCCCTGAGGGAAAAAGGATCAAGTATGTATCTAGGCATGCGCCAAGAAGTAGCCAAGTGAATACCCTCACGGGAGTTGTTCAGGAGGAAGTGCCTGTAGTGAAGGATTATCCGGATGTTTTTCCAGAAGAGTTATCAGGCATGCCACTAGATCGAGACATTGAGTTTTTGATAGAGCTATTGCCAGGCACCGGGCCTATATCGAAGAGACCATACCGGATGCCCGCAAATGATCTGGAGGAGATTAAGAAACAGATCAAGGAGTTATTTGAGAAAGGATACATTAGACAGAGATCATCACCATGGGGAGCCCCAGTGCTTTTGGTTGAGAAGAAGGATAAGTCTCTAAGAATGGTTTTCAATTATCGTGCGTTAAATGAGGTGACGATCAAGAACAAATACCCACTGCCGATGATCAATGATTTGTTCGACCAGCTGCAAGGAGCTAAGGTGTTTTCAAAGATCGACCTGCGATCTGGATATCACCAGCTGAAGATACGAGAGAAGGACATACCAAAGACAACATTCACCACACGGTACGGGTTGTATGAATATACGGTCACGTCGTTTGGACTGACTAACGCCCCTGTCTACTTCATGAGCATGATGAACAAAGTATTCATGGAATATTTGGATAAGTTTGTTGTGGTGTTCATTGATGATATAATGGTATACTCGAAGAATGAAGAGGAGCACGAAGAGCATTTGCGCTTAGTTCTCGAGAAACTTAGGGAACATCAGTTGTATGCCAAGTTCAGCAAATGCAAGTTTTGGTTGAAGGAAGTCGGATTCCTTGGACATGTTATATCAGGAGAAGGTTTAGCAGTAGACCCTACCAAGGTTCAGTCAGCCACTGAATGGTTGGCACCAACTTCAGTTAGCGAGATCCGCAGTTTTCTTGGACTCGCAGGATACTATCGGAGATTCATTGATTTTTTTTCCAAAATTGCGAAGCCAATGATGGAGTTATTGAAGAAAGATACCAAATTTAAATGGACGGAAGAATGTGAAGCAAGTTTTCAGGAGTTAAATAAATGTTTGACTACAACCCCAGTGCTGATTCTGCCGGATATACGTAAGGAGTTCCAAGTGTATTGCGATGCCTCTCGCCTAGGACTTGGAAGTGTGCTTATGCAGGACGTAAGAGTTGTTTCGTATGCCTCACGACAACTGAAACCACACGAGTTGAATTATGCCACACATTATTTGGAGTTGGCTACTGTAGTGCATGCGTTAAAGACCTGGAGGCATTACCTTATTGGAAATCATTGTGATGTGTACACGGATCATAAGATTTTGAAGTACATTTTCACACAGAAAGAGCTGAACCTTAGGCAGAGGAGATGGTTGGAGCTTATAAAGGATTATGACATGAAGCTTCACTATCATCCAGACAAGGCCAATATCGTAGCCGACGCTTTGAGCCGGAAGAGTTATGCCAATACCCTAGTGAGCACTGGATTGCCGAAGGAGTGAGCAGAGGATCTCAGGGAACTTCGATTGGAGATTGTTCCTAGAGGTTTTGTTGCAACAATGGAAGTTCAGTCGACATTGTTAGGAAAGATTCGAGAAGCTCAGAAGGAGGACAACGAGATTGCTGAGATAA
Source organism: Triticum dicoccoides (assembly GCF_002162155.2). Taxonomy (NCBI): domain Eukaryota; kingdom Viridiplantae; phylum Streptophyta; class Magnoliopsida; order Poales; family Poaceae; genus Triticum; species Triticum dicoccoides. Next base: position 105,816,886 of record NC_041388.1, read on the forward strand.
AGGGGAGAATGAGTGAAGGAAAGGCCAAAGGTTTTCGTGAGGATGAGCACGACACCTTATGGTTTGAGGACCGTGTTTATGTGCCCAATAACATAGAGATTAGGAATTTAATACTTCAGGAGGCTCATGACTCACCATACTCGATACACCCCGGAAATACCAAGATGTATTTGGATTTGAAGGAACGTTTCTGGTGGACTGGTATGAAGAAAGATATTGCCGAGTATGTAGCCGTACGTGATGTATGTCAGAGAGTGAAGGCTGAGCATCAAAAGCCAGCAGGATTGTTACAGCCTATGTCGATACCCAAATGGAAGTGGGATAAACTTGGCATGGATTTTATCACCGGATTACCCAGGACCAAATCAGGATACGATTCTATATGGGTAGTGGTTGATCACTTGACCAAAGTAGCTCACTTTATCCCAGTGAAAACCACCTATACAAGTGCGAAGTTGGCCAAGATATACATGACCAGGATCGTATGTCTGCATGGAGTTCCGAGGACAATTGTATCAGATAGAGGAACATAGTTTACTTCAAAGTCACCAGACTTTGGGAACAAGATTGGAGTTCAGTACAACATTCCACCTGGAGACAGATGGACAGACCGAGAGAGTCAACCAGATTCTGTAGGATATGTTGAGAGCCTGTGCGCTAGATTATGGATCTAGTTGGGATGACAATTTTCCCTACACGGAGTTCTCATACAACAACAGCTACCAAGCCAGTTTGAAGATGGCACCATTCGAAGCCCTATACAGACGAAGATGTAGAACACCGTTAATGTGGGATGAAGTTGGAGACCGACAGTTGTTTGGACCAGATTTGATCAAGGAGTCTGAAGAAAAGGTTAAGTTGATCCGAGATAGATTAAAGGTAGCTCAGTCCAGACAGAAGAGTTATGCAGATTCAAAACGCAAGGAAATAACCTATGAAATTGGAGATAGAGCATATCTGCGAGTATCACCCTTGCAAGGAGTGAAATTTTTTGGAGTTAAGGGAAAGTTAGCCCCGAGATTTGTAGGACCGTATCGAATTTTGGAACGTATGGGAGAAGTTGCCTACAAGTTGGAGTTACCTGAAGGACTGTCAGGAGTTCATGATGTATTTCATGTTTCAGAGCTGAAGAAGTGTCATGCTGAGATGGCTGATATACCGTTAAGAGATACAGTACCCTTGGATGCAATTCAGTTGGACAGTGATTTGACCTATGAGGAGAAGCCAGTCAGGATTCTTGAATTTGCCAGTCGAGTCACCCGCAGCAAGGTTATCAAGTTTTGCAAAGTTCAGTGGAGCTACCATACCGAGGATGAAGCCACCCAGGAATGAGAGGATGATCTTCGCAAAGACCACCCACACCTATTTTCTAGCCAACCCGAATCTCAAGGGAGAGATTCATCTTAAGGGGGGTAGGTTTGTAACATCCCAAATTTTCAATTTCGAATGTTATACATAGATCATTCATGCATATCATATTTTATTGCATTTCATTTTGCGATCCTCGAAATCCTAAGCAACTCAAGGACCCTCGGAGAGAGTTGGGGATTTCCCAGTTTTCAAATTTGAGTTTTATCAAATATTGAAACGAGGATTTTGGTTTTAATTATTTTTCTCTTCGAAAATATATTATATTAAAATACATGAGAGGAGATAATATGACTTCTCCAAAATAAATGAAATATTGGAGGAAAAAGATTAAAATCAAATATTTGATTTTATCCAGAGTTTATTGCTATTTTATTTGAATTAGAAAAATTGCACGTTTTTTCAAAGTTGCATTTTAGGGCCAAGAAAATGTTCATCTTGTTCTAAATATTTTATTTAGGCAGTGAAAATTTGTTTTGGCGTTTTTAGAATTTTATTTTATTTTCTAGGATTTTGTTAATTTCGGCGGAATTATTTTTTTTAAAGTGCGCAGTGCCTAACTAGGCCAAAGCCCAGCCGCCGGCCCGCTTCCCCCACACCGCCGTCTCCCTCCAGGAGACCGACGCCGCCGCCGCCTCGGACCGGGAGTCCGACCGGGACTCCTCCCCGCCGCCCTTGCCCCTCCTCCAAGCCTCCGCCCCCTCTCCTTAAATACCCCAACCCCGCCACCACCACCACCCAACCCCGCCGCCGCAGCCCACCCACCGCAGCACCGCCGCCGCAGTTGTCGCGCCTCACCACCGCCGCTGCAGCATCGACGCCGCCGCCCGCCGCCGCGCCGCGCCGCCTCCTCCCCGCCGCCGCAGCCCTGCCTCGCCGGAGCCTCGCCGGAGGTAACGCGCCATTGTCGCCGCCGGTTTTTTTTAAAAAACCGATCCAGTTTTTTTAGAAACCCTAGTTCGTTTTTTAGATCGGTTCACCGGTTTTTTCTCTCTCGGTTTAGTTACTTTGCGGACGTTCGTCCGCGCGTTCGTTTTAACGAACGGAGTTTACTCATTAGTCACAGACAACAAACGCTCGTTCGTTAGCCTATTCGTGAGTTTTCTTTTTTCGGATTTTTCCGCGATTATTTTCGATCGTGATTTCTGATCCGATTTTCATTTTTGTTTATCTTTTCGCTCGTTTGTCAGAATCAGGCGATTCAAGCACCTAGATCTTCGTCTCGAATCCCTCTTTCCGTTTAACCAACTTGAACGAGCTTTTTCTACTATAAAATTTGACCTTAGTCCAGATTAGTAAACGGATCTGGTTTCTTTCGCTGTTTGAGCTTCATTGCTCCGTTTGAGTTGATTCTTTTCGCAAACCGGAGTTCTTAAGTTGAACTTTCTGGTTGGATCTTCTTATTTGAGATTTACCCATGTTTCTTTGCTTGATTGCTTATGTATGCTTTTGTTTGTTTGCAATAGAAGCCCAGAGTGCGAAGCGTGCTACTACGAATCCCTAGGTTTTGCGGATCATCAGCAAGGCAAGTAACACTTTGATCATACCCCTTTATCACCCAATTTTTATGCATTAGTTCCAATCCTCAAACATTGCATGGTTAGGATGTGATTAATATGTGGGTTGGGAAGTAGTTGATGAGGTAGAACCTATTGCCCTGTTATATTCAAACCCTTGGGAGTTACTTCTACGTATTTCTTATATTGCTATGCTATGGTCGTAGACGTGGTTTGGGTGAGTGAAATCCATGACAGATGTGAGATTGTTAATTAATGGTTTAATTTAAGGTGGCAACTTGAATACACATCTGGGTGGATTGTTTGTTGGGCACCTGGAGAATCCAGTGTTGTCCTAGGATATCCCGGAGTACCCGTGTGATAATCCTATGGTCCGCCACCCAGGCTCAAAGGGAACTGAGATATTTTCATGCTAGAAACTTCCGTGTGCAGCCACAAGCTATTATGGGCTCTAGCATAGTTGAGTAAGTTGTGTGAAGCTTTCGAAGAGCTGGATCAGTAGGTAGTGGGATGTAGGTTTGGTATGGTCTGCCCGGAGTAAGGAGTTAATGCTTCTGAAAGACTGTGTCTCGATCATCCTTTCTCAAACCCTGTAGTGCGAGAAATCCAACGGAGGAGATCGGGTCTTGTGGGGAAAAGTGAGCAAACCTCTGCAGACTATATAAACTAATGATGGTTAGCCGTGTCCCCGGTTATGGACATTTTGAATATCTAATACTTGGAGTATCCTAAGTATCTCATCACTCTAAACTAATATTGTTGGGTTGTTAATTACTTTAATTGGGATTGAGTTGGAGGAACCTTCTCAATGATGTTTCAACTACCATGATAGTTAAATAAAATCTATTCCTTTGTTGTAGGGAAAATTTGGCTTTTCGCAAAAACTATAACCATAGAGCTTTCCACCAGCCAAATATGCATGTAGTGATAGCATTATCCTGTTCTTGCTCTACTGTGTTATCTTGCTAGCATATTCCATGTGCTGACCCATTTTCGGGCTACAACGTATTATGCTGCAGACTTTTCAGACGAGGAGTAAGGTTCGTTAGGTCGTTGTCGTGCAGCTCAGCTATGCTGTTGGAGTTGATGGATTCAGTTTATCTTCCAAGCCTTCCGCTGTTATCGTATTAGATGGCCTTAAGCCATATTTATTGTAATAAGTTCTCTTTTGAGACATTCGATGTAATAAGTGTGTGATTGCTACTCTGTTATAAATCCTTGAGTACTATGTGTGTCAGCATTACCGATCCACGGATGACGCTAAAGCACAGAGACTTGACCGTTTGAGGTCGCATCGCTACAATTTATCATGTAATCGAGTTAGTTTTGTTAGGGTTTGATCCCTAGTATCCACTATGTTCTGAGATTGATGTTGCTATGACTTTGCTATGCTTAATGCTTGTCACTAGGGCCCGAGTGCCATGATTTCAGATCTGAACCTATTATGTTTTCATGAATATATGTGAGTTCTTGATCCTATCTTGCAAGTCTATAGTCACCTACTATGTGTTATGATCCGACAACCCCGAAGTGACAATAATCGGAACAACTCCCGGTACTGACCGTAGTTTGAGGAGTTCATGTATTCACTATGTGTTAATGCTTTGGTCTGGTACTCTATTAAAAGGAGACCTTAATATCCCTTAGTTTCCAATAGGACCCCGCTTCCACGGGAGCGTGGGACAAAAGATGTCATGCAAGTTCTTTTCCATAAGCACGAATGACTATATTCGGAATACATGCCTACATTACATTGATGAATTGGAGCTAGTTCTGTGTCACCCTATGTTATGACTGTTACATGATGAACCACATCCGGCATAATTCTCTATCACCGATCCAATGCCTACGAGCTTTCCATATATTGTTCTTCTCTTATTTACTTTTCCATTGCTATTGTTATCATCACTATAAAACACCAAAAATATTACTTTTGCTACCGTTACCACTACTATCATATTAGTTTGCTACTAAATACCTTGCTGCAGATATTAAGTTATCCAGGTGTGGTTGAATTGACAACTCAACTGCTAATACTTGAGAATATTCTTTGGCTCCCCTTGTGTCGAATCAATAAATTTGGGTTGAATACTCTACCCTCGAAAACTATTGCGATCCCCTATACTTGTGGGTTATCACCCACCCACCCACCGCTGTCAATACTCTCCAAGCAACTCCGATCCCCCGGACACATGTGATTTAATGTATATATGACAACAACCTCAGGAATCATTCCACCACTTTTGGCCTAGATTCCTACTTGTTAAAAACAAGATCAAAGATTGCTGAAACAATGATATGGTATCAGTCTTTTGCCGAGACTGTACGGACGAGGGGATACCCAATGCCCTCAATCGGCATCACATACTGCACTTCGCAGATTTGGCGCACATAGTACAAAAGTATTGCGCAATGGAAAATACTTGGAACACCCAGACAGCTCGGTGGGAACCACCGACCTTTAAGCCACCCACCGGCCAGACAAAAACGATGCACCCTTACGGGGCACCTGATCATTACTTCACGGAAAGAAAAGGTAAGCCCTTACCGGGACATAGAACTGTCCTTGATGAATGGCTCGACAAGCCCTATCAAATACATGCGATGCCACACTCCGAACCAACTCACAGCCTTCGGGCATGTTGGATACTCCGGCAGGTGGCTAAAAGCGGGGAAGTTATTCTCAGCAACACTACTCCAACAAGGCATACCTCCTAAGATAACGACCTCAATGTGTTTACGGTCTTTGAGACCTTTCTTCAATCAACCGGCATAAAAGGGTGCTCCGCGACCTCGCTGAAGTCAATCACGTAGCCGTAATAAACCCTTGGAATGATATGGCGATAACTTTCAACGCCAGTGACAAGCCAAGGGTCTGATCTGTCCGAGCACCAGCCGCTTTGGTTCTAAACCCAATTGTAGATGGCTTTCGCCTCACTAAAGTGCTCATGGACGGCGGTAGCGGATTGAACCTCATCTACGAAGACACGATCAATAAAATGCAAATGGATAGGAGTCACATTGAGCAAAGTAGTACAACCTTTCGAGGAATTACCCCTAGTCGGGAAGCAAGATGCGCAGGGAAAATTAAACTCGATGTGGTATTCGACACGCTAGAGAACTACATGTCCGAAGAGATAATCTTCCAGGTGGCCCCTTTTAACAACGGATATCATGCCCTGTTAGGGCGAGACGCATTCACACGCTTTCAAGCCATACCCCATTACGGGTACATGAAGCTCAAAATGCCCGGGCCTAATGATGTTATCACTATTACCAGTGATCCGGACATAGCACTCTGCGCCAAAAACAAAACCACATCCCTGGCCCTCGAGGCACTGTACGAAGCCCTGGCGGCCGAGGAGCTCACTGCTCTGCGCTCCAAAGTGGATAGAGATGATGTAATTCTTGATAAAAGACCTAAATCCACTTCTTTCAAGCCAGCAGACGAGATAGTAAAATTTCAAGTTCACCCAACGGACCCCAAGAAGACAACTTCCATCGGGGCACAACTGGATCCGACGCTCGACGCCGCATTACGCGTGTTCTTGTGCGAGAATTGGGACATGTTCGCCTGGCACCCCTCGGACATGCCAGGAATCCCACGTGCGCTGGCCAAACATAGTCTCAATATACTGAAGGGATACAAACCAGTCAAGCAAACACTGCAGCGATTTTTCAAACCCAAACGACAGGTTATGGGTGAGGAGCTAGCCAAGCTACTCGAAGCCGGGTTTATCAGAGAGATCAAACATCTAGACTAGCTAGCAAACCTGGTCATGGTGCCGAAGAAGGATAAATCATGGCGCTTGTGTGTTGACTTTAAGGACTTTAATAAAGCCTGCCCTAAGGATCCCTTCCCACTATCCCGCATCGACCAGATTATTGATGCAACAGCAGGGCACGACTCATTGTGCTTCCTCGATGCATATTCCGAATACCGTCAAATCAAAATGAAGGAATCCGATCAAGCCGCAACGGCATTCATCACCCCATACGGGCCCTTTTGCTTCAAGACCATGCCCTTTGGGCTCAAAAACGCTGGCGCCACTTACCAACGCATGATTCAAACGTGCATGGAAAAGCAAATCGGCAAGACATTTGACGCATATGTAGATGATGTAGTCATCAAAACTAAGCATGTCGAATCATTGGTGGATGACTTACGCCTTACATTTGACAACCTCCGAAGATATGCCATACGGATCAATTCGGAAAAGTGCGTTTTCGGTGTTCCCGCTGGAAAACTGCTTGGGTTCATTGTTTCCAACAGGGGAATCGAAGCAAACCCAACCAAAATCCAAGCCCTGTCACAGTTGGCTACACCAACAGACCTCAAACAGGTCCAAAAGCTAGACGGATGCGTAGCAGCTCTGAGCCACTTCATCTCCAGATTAGGAGAAAAGGCGCTGCCATTGTATCGCCTGCTCCAATGCACCGACCACTTCACGTGGACGGATGCTGCAACAGCCGGACTGGAAGAAATGAAAGCTTTGTTAGCAAGCAACCCAATCCTGGCCACGCCAAACGTCGGTGAACCCATGTTACTGTACATATCTGCAACACATTAGGTGGTGAGTGTGGTGCTCGTCGTCGAATGAGAGGAAGAGGGACATAAATTCCCACTTCAAAAACCCGTATACTATGTATCGACGGTCCTCAGACCATGCAAATCCTGATACCCGCATTACCAAAAGATAGCTTATGCGATCTTCATGGAATCCCGGAAGCTGCGACACTACTTTCAAGAGTGTTCGATCACGGTGGCTTCCGAAGTACCACTTAATGATATTACTTTCAAGAGTGTTCGATCGCCAAATGGGCTATTGAGCTCTTACCGTTTGAAATAACATATAAGCCGCGCCGAGCCATTAAATCTCAGGTGTTGGCTGACTTCGTCGCCGAATGGACAGAGGCCGAACTCCCTAAAGAGTACGGCACATATTCCAAGTGGGTGATGCACTTTGACGGCTCTAAAATGCTAGCCGGACTTGGGGCTGGTGCCGTCCTGACATCCCCCGCAGGAGGCGCAGTCCGCTATGTGCTCCAAATAATGTATACAGACTCTAATAACACAGCCGAATATGAGGCCTTGTTGCATGGTCTTCGGATAGCCGTCTATGGGCATACAATGCCTAGAGGTGTGCGGGGATTCAAACCTCGCAATATCCCAAATAAACAGAGAATTTGATGCCAAAGATCCGAAGATGGTGGCTAACCGCAATGTTGTACTTAAAATATCAGCTCGGTTCGAGGGGCTCGAGTTTCATCACGTGGCCCGAGAGAGTAATCAAGCAGCGGACACCCTTCCCGCATGGGCGCTAAACGCGACCCCGTCCCACCCAATACCTTTGTGGAAAGGCTTTTCAAGCCATCCGTGTCGTCGTAGGACAAGAGCAGCAATACCAGTCCGGATCCGGTCATACCCCTGATTCCGAACACAATTCTGATATCATCGAGGGCTCGGCCACCGAAATAACACCATTGGCCCATGTAATCATGGCAGTAATCGCCCCATGGACCGAACCCTTTTTGCCTACCTTAATAGGCGAGAGCTCCTCGAAGACCAGAATGAGGCTCGATGCATTGTTCGTCGTTCGAAAGCCTACAAGGTTCATGAAGGAGAACTCTACAAGAAAAGTAATACCAGAGTCCTTCAAAGAGGTATCTCCGAAGAAGAGGGGCAACAACTCTTGGCTAAAATCCATGCTGGTCTTGGCGACCATAACGCCGCAGCGGCCCTCATAAGCAAGGCCTTCCTTATCGTTTTTTTCTGGCCCATAGCCCGAGCAGATGCACAAGACCTCGTCCAACATTGTGTAGGATGCCAGCTCTTCACCAATCAAAGCCATATGCTGCCTACCGCCCTACAAACAATCCCCATTACTTGGCCTTTCGTGGTCTGGGGGCTTGACATGGTCGGACCCCTCAAAGGGGGAAGCCATAAGAAAAAATACCTGCTGGTCATGGTAGATAAATTTACTAAGTGGATAGAGGCCAAACCAGTTAAAACGGCCGAAGTTGACCAGTGATAGACTTCATATCCAGTGTCGTACACTGTTATGGTGTCCCACACAACATCATCACCGATAACGGCTCTAACTTCACAGCCGAAGAAGTAAAAACCTGGTGCGCTAATCTAGGCATCAAGCTCGATTATGCCTCCGTCTATCACCCCCAAACAAACGGTCAAGTCGAATGGGCTAATGGCCTGATAATGAGCGACATTAAACCCAGACTAGTGCGATCCTTAAAGGAGTCAGATAAACACTGGGTTGAGGATCTTGACTCCGTACTCTGGGGACTGCGGACTACGCCCAATCGCACGACCGGATGCACACTGTTCTTTATGGTGTATGACGCAGAGGCTGTCTTGCCCTGCGATATTATTCACAACTCACCTCGAGTATGCATGTACGAAGAGAGAGAGAGGCGGAGCTCGATTGGCAATATGACTTAGATGGCCTGGAGGAGGAGCGTGATGTCGCAAAAGCTCGCTCAGCATTCTACCAACAACAAGCTCGAATATACCAAAGCAGAGAAGTGCGGGCCAAGACTTACAATGTCGGTGAACTCATTCTACGCCTACCAGAGAAGAAAAAGGACAAGCTCAATCCCAAATGGGAGGGTCCCTTCATTATAGATGAAGTTCTCCCTGGAGGAGCCTATCGCCTTTGTAATGCATCGGACAATCGCTTAGAGCCGAACCCTTGGAATGCTGCCAGACTCTGAAGATTCTACGCCTAAGTCCGGACTCGCAGTTCATTACCTTTTTCTCTTTCTTCCTTTTGTTTTTATACGATTTCTAGCCCGTTTTCGGATAAACCACACACTTAAGGGGTATACATCCTTAAATGTACATACCCCCCAATACCTGGAGGCTTCTTGTCATAGAAGCTTATTATTATTTTTCGAGCATCAAGCTCACCGTATATATGCGTCATCTTCTCATATATGTCTTTTCCTCGCCATTATATGCACCTTTATGACTTAAGTTTTTGCCAAGCTGGGTTGCCTGGCTCCTGTGCTTATGCCCTACGTTCCCGTTTGTTTGGCTAGGGCATAAAGGGAGCACCTCTGCGATTGTTACAGCTGGGTTATCCGGACGTGTATCTCAGACGGGCAAAGCCAAAAGCTAGCGTTCTTAAGGGAATAATAGGTCGGCGAACAAAAGATGAACTACACTCTTTGCGCTACAAGCCCCCAAAATATAACATACTGTGATTTTTAGCATCACAACTCAGGCGTGCACAACAACACACGCTGGCCCAGGGAGAGGAACCCTTAACGGAACTATTCTCTCTGGAAGATATAAGCGAAGCACATAGAGTATTCTAACAAATTCCAAATCATATATGGCTCTCTCAAAATATGTGTACAGCAAGGATGATTGTGGTAAACTAATAAGCAAAGACTCAAATCATACAAGACGCTCCAAGCAAAACACATATCATGTGGTAAATAAAAATATAGCTCCAAGTAAAGTTACCGATAGAAGTAGACGAAAGAGGGGATACCTTCCGGGGCATCCCCAAGCTTTGGCTTTTAGGTGTCCTTAGATTATCTTGGGGGTGCCACTTGGGGGTGCCATGGGCATCCCCAAGCTTAGGCTCTTGCCACTCCTTGTTCCATAATCCATCAAATCTTTACCCAAAACTTGAAAACTTCACAACACAAAACTTAAAGTAGAAAATCTCGTGAGCTCCGTTAGCGAAAGAAAACAAAAGACCACTTCAAGGTACTGTAATGAACTCATTATTTATTTATATGGGTGTTATACCTACTGTATTACAACTTCTCTATGGTTTATAAACTAATTTACTAGCCATAGATTCATCAAAATAAGCAAACAACACAAGCAAAACAGAATCTGTCAAAAACAGAACAGTCTGTAGTAATATGTATCTAGCGCAAGATCTGGAACCCCAAAAATTCTAAAATAAATTGCTGGACGTGAGGAATTTATATATTAATAATATGCAAAAATAATTAACTAAATATCACTTTCCAAATAGAAATGACAACAGTTCTCGTGAGCGCTAAAGTTTCTGTTTTTACAGCAAGTTCAACAAGACTTTCCCTAAGTCTTCCCAACGGTTCTACTTGGCACAAACACTAATTAAACACAAAAAACACAACCAAAACAGAGGATAAATAATTTATTTATTACTAAGCAGGATAAAAAATCAAGGAATAAAAATAAAATTGGGTTGTCTCCCAACAAGCGCTATCGTTTAACGCCCCTAGCTAGGCATAACAAGCAAGAATAGATCTAGGTATTGCAATCTTTGGTAGGCAATCCATAAGTGGCTCTCATAATAGATTCATAAGGTAATTTAATTTTATTTCTAGGAAAGTGTTCCATGCCTTTCCTTAACAGAAACTGGAATCTAATATTTCCTTCCTTCATATCAATAATTGTACCAATCGTTCTAAGGAAAGGTCTACCAAGAATAATAGGACATGAAGGATTGCAATCTATGTCAAGAACAATAAAATCTACCTGCACATAATTCCTATTTGCAACAATAAGAACATCATTAATTCTTCCCATAGGTTTCTTAATAGTGGAATCCGCAAGGTGCAAGTTTAGAGAGCAATCATCAAAATCACGAAAACCTAACAAATCACACAAAGTGTTTGGAATCGTGGAAACACTAGCACCCAAATCACATAAAGCATAGCATTAATGATCTTTAATTTTAATTTTAATAGTTGGTTCGCACTCATCATAAAGTTTTCTAGGGATAGAAACTTCCAATTCAAGTTTTTCTTCATAATATTGCATCAAGGCATCAATGATATGTTTAGTAAACGCTTTATTTTGACTATAAGCATGAGGAGAATTTAGCATGGATTGAAACAAGGAAATACAATCAATGAAAGAGCAATTTTCATAGTTAAATTCCTTGAAATCCATAATAGTGGGTTTAGCAACATCTAGGGTTTTAACTTCTTTAATCCCACTTTTATCAAATTTAGCATCAAGATCAAAAGATTCAGAATTCTTGGAACGCCTTCTAGGTAAAGGTGGATCATATTCAGTCCCATCATTATCAATATTCATATTGCAAAACAAAGATTTAATAGGGGACACATCAATAACTTTTAGATCTTCATCATTATTTTCATAGGAACTAGAAGAACACGCTTTTATAAAGGCATCTTTCTTAGCACGCATCCTAGCGGTTCTTTCTTTGCAGTCGTCAATGGAAATTCTCATGGCTTTTAGAGACTCATTGATATCATGCTTAGGTGGAATAGATCTAAGTTTCAAAGAATCAACATCAAGAGCAATTCTATCAACGTTCCTAGCCAAATCATCAATCTTAAGCAATTTTTCTTCAATCATAGCATTAAAATTCTTATGTGAAGTAATAAATTCTTTAATATTAGAATCAAAATCAGAGGGCATATTATTATAGTTTCCATAGGAATTGCTGTAGGAATTACCATAATTATTAGAGGGATTACTAGGATAAGGCCTAGGATTGAAATTTCCTCTATACGCATTATTACCAAAATTGTCCCTACCAACAAAATTCACATCCATAGATTCATTATTATTCTCAATCAAAGTAGACAAGGGCATATCATTTGGATCAGAAGAAACACTCTTATTAGCAAATAATTTCATAAGTTCATCCATCTTTCCACTCAAAACATTAATTTCTTCTATCGCATGCACCTTTTTATTAGTAGATCTTTCAGTATGCCATTGAGAATAATTAACCATAATATTATCTAGGAGTTTAGTAGCTTCTCCTAAGGTGATTTCCATAAAACTGCCTCCCGCGGCCGAATCCAAAAGATTTCTAGAAGCAAAATTCAATCCGGCATAAAATTTTTGTATAATCATCCACAAATTTAAACCATGAGTAGGGCAATTACGCATCATTAATTTCATTCTCTCCCAAGCTTGTGGAACATGTTCATGATCAAGTTGCTTAATGTTCATAATATCATTTCTAAGAGAGATGATTTTAGCGGGAGGAAAATACTTAGAGATAAAAGCATCTTTGCACTTGTTCCATGAATCAATACTATTTTTAGGCAAAGACGGAAACCAAGCTTTAGCACGATCTCTAAGCGAAAAAGGAAATAGCTTCAATTTAACAATATCATTATCCACATCTTTCTTCTTTTGCATGTCACACAAATCAACAAAGCTATTTAGATGGGTAGCGGCATCTTCACTAGGAAGGCCGGAAAACGGATCTTTCATGACAAGATTCAGGAAAGCAGTATTAATTTCACAAGATTCAGCATCGGTAAGAGGAGCAATCGGAGTGCTAATAAAATCATTGTTGTTGGTATTGGTGAAGTCACACAATTTAATATTATCTTGAGCCATCGTGACAAACAACAAACTAACACACAAGCAAAAAAAAGCAAGCGGGAAAAAAGAGGCAAATAGAGAAAGAGAGGGAGGATAGAGAGAGAGGGCAAATAAAACGGCAAGGGTGAAGTGGGGGGAGAGGAAAACGAGAGGCAAATGGCAAATAATGTAATGCGGGAGATAAGGGTATGTGATGGGTACTTGGTATGTTGACTTTTGCGTAGACCTCCCCGGCAACGGTGCTAGAAATCCTTCTTGCTACCTCTTTTAGCATTGCGTTGGTTTTCCCCGAAGAGGAAGGGATGATGCAGCAAAGTAGCATAAGTATTTCCCTCGGTTTTTGAGAACCAAGGTATCAATCTAGTAGGAGGCTACATGCGAGTCCCTTGTACCTGCACAAAACAAATAAATCCTCGGAACCAACGCAATTAGGGGTTGTCAATCCCTATAGGGCCACTTACGAGAGTGAGATCTGATAGATATGATAAGATAATATTTTTGGTATTTTTATGATAAAGATGCAAAGTAAAATAATGGCAAAGTAAATAGCAAAGTAAATAACTAAGTAGTAGGAGATTAATATGATAAGGATAGACCAGGGGGCCATAGGTTTCACTAGTGGCTTCTCTCGAGAGCATAAGTATTCTACGGTGGGTGAACAAATTACTGTTGAGCAATTGACAAGAATTGAGCATAATTATGAGAATATCTAGGTATGTTCATGTATATAGGCATCACGTCCGAGACAAGTAGACCGACTCCTGCCAGCATCTACTACTATTACTCCACTCATCGACCGCTATCCAGCATGCATCTAGAGTATTAAGTTAAAAACAGAGTAACGCTTTAAGCAAGATGACATGATGTAGAGGGATAGACTCATGCAATATGATGAAAACCCCATCTTGTTATCCTCAATGGTAACAATACAATACGTGCCTTGCTTCCCTTACTGTCACCGGGAAAGTACACCGCAAGATTGAACCCAAAGCCAAGCACTTCTCCCATTGCAAGAAAGATCAATCTAGTAGGCCAAACCAAACTGATAATTCGAAGAGACTTGCAAAGATAACCAATCATACATAAAAGAATTCAGAGAAGATTCAAATATTATTCATAGATAGACTTGATCATAAACCCACAATTCATCGATCTCAACAAACACACCACAAAAAGAAGATTACATCGAATAGATCTCCACAAGAGAGGGGGAGAACATTGTATTGTTATCCAAAAAGAGAGAAGAAGCCATCTAGCTACTAACTATGGACCCGTAGGTCTGAAGTAAACTACTCACACTTCATCAGAGAGGCTATGGTGTTGATGTAGAAGCCCTCCGTGATCGACCCCCCTCCGTCGGAGCTCCGGAACAGCCCCCAAGATGGGATCTCGTGGATATAGAAAGTTACGGCGGTGGAATTAGGGTTTTGGCTCCTGTTCTGATCATTTGGGGGTACGTGGATATATATAGGAGGAAGAAGTATGTCAGTGGAGCAACAGGGGGCCCACGAGGGTGGAGGGCGCGCCTGGGGGGGGTGGGAGGAGCGCCCCCTACCTCGTGTCCTCCTGTTAGTTGGCTTGACGTAGGGTCCAAGTCTCCTGAGTTGTATTCGGTGAGAAAATCACGTTCCCGAAAGTTTCATTCCGTTTGATATTCCTTTTCTTCGAAACCCTAAAACAGGCAAAAAACAGCAATACTGGGCTGGGCCTCCGGTTAATAGGTTAGTCCCAAAAATAATATAAATTGGATAATAAAGCCCAATAATGTCCAAAACAGTAGAAAATATAGCATGGAGCAATCAAAAATTATAGATACGTTGGATACGTATCAGTCATATGCCCGTAGCCCCTAGACCTAAAGTAGTTGGCCCAACTGACTGAAGGATTGTTATATCGTCAGGTACTCACGGAGAATAATAACACATTGTCCAAGGAGCTTGAAGGGTGTCGGACCAAACTAACTGTTGTCACTGCCGAACTGGAGAATTTAAAGAATTCTAGAAAGGCATCAGATGGTAAGCACAACAGTGTCCGGGAAAACGATTCTGCGCCAACAATGATTTTAAAATATGCATTGTTTTGTTTTCAGCGACGGGATCAATAGAGCAGTCGGAGGAAAGGCTAAAGGCTGCTCAGGCGGACAAGGAGCATGCCGAAGGGCAAGAAGCCGCTGGCCAACGTATACTAACGTGTACCAGGGATGAGAAGAACAAGCTGCAAGATGCCAACATCAAGCAGGCAGAGGAGCTGAAGGACATACGAGCCCAACTGGCGAATGCCTTGAAAGAGAACAAAAAGCTGAAAGGCAGCATATGCCTTTTAACCTTATTTCCATACAGTCCCCTAATGGGAAGTTTTAACAACTTCTATTTCTGTACGCATGCTGCCTGGGCAGCCCGAAGAAGAGGTATCCGGATTCCAAGGCGATCTGCTACAAGAGTTGTCGAAAGTGCATGAACGAGCCCGAAAGGCAATGAGGAACATTGCTAAAGTTCAATGCCAGCCGATTCTCCTCCATGAAGTATGGAGGAGCTCGTGAATTTATTCAAAGGAGCTCATCGCCGCTTTGGACTATGGAAGATATCAGCATGCCGAGAAGGTGCACGAGAGGCCCGGGCCATGGTGCAAACACGGCACACCGGACTTGATCCAAATCATATGGCCCGGGTCGGGCCTCGGGGACCAGACGGAGAGGAAATTCCTGTTAGCTTAGTATATGACCAAGTAAAGATAGCCGCCAAGTTTTCTCAGCAGGATTGCAAGCTAGACAACTTATAAGATGGTCTAGAGGAGGAGGTAGTTTTTGAGTCCAAGTAGTAATGTACTTTTATTGACAAACGTATCTCCAGCCGAATTATAAAATGATTGTCATGGCAAACCTTCGCTTTAACCTCCTAAATCCAAAGTTTGGAGTGTTTCTGAATACTGTACTGGTGGTAAACACCAAAGTATGTTTGGAAACCAGGCAGTCCGGTCATAGTTGCTTGAACAGAAAAGTTGTATTCAAGGAGTTATGATCATAAGACACATCTTCCAGAGAGAATAGTTCCGTTATGGGTTCCTCTCCCTGGGCCAGTGTGCGTTGTTGTGCACGCCTGAGTTGTGATGCTAAAAATCACAGTATGTTATATTTTGGGGGCCTGTATCACAATGAATGCAATTCATCTTTTGTTCTCCGACCTATTATTCCCTTAAGAATGCTAGCTTTCGGCTTCACCCGTCTGAGGTACATGTCTGGATAACCCGACTGTAACTTTTGGGGAATGTAGTAATTTCAAAAAAATTCCTACGCACAGAGAGGATCATGGTGATGCATAGCAACGAGAGGGGAGAGTGTGTCCACGTACCCTCGTAGACTGAATGCGGAAGCATTAGCACAACGCGGTTGATGTAGTCGTACGTCTTCACGATCAGACCAGTCCAAGTACTGAACGCACGACACCTCCGAGTTCTGCACACGTTCAACTCGATGACGTCCCGCGAGCTCCGATCCAGCAAAGCTTCACAGGAGAGTTTCGTCAGCACGATGGCGTGGTGACGGTGATGATGATGCTACTGACGCAGGGCTTCGCCTAAGCACCGCTACGATATGATCGAGGTGGATTATGGTGGAGGGGGCACCGCACACGGCTAAGAGATCAATGATCAATTGTTGTGTCTCCAAGGGGTGCCCCTCTCCCCGTATATAAAGGAGTGGAGGAGGGAGAGGGCCGGACCTCTCTATGGCGGGCCCTAGGGGAGTCCTACTCCCATCGGGAGTAGGATTCCCCTTTCCTAGTAGAACTAGGAGCCCTTCCAAGTAGTAGGAGTAGGAGAAAAGGAAAGGGAAAAGAGAAAAGAAGGAAGGAGGGGGCGCCGCCCCTCCCCCTAATCCAATTCGGACTAGGCCTTGGGGGCGCGCGCAGCCTCTCCTCTCTCTTTCCCTAAATCCCAATAAGGCCCATCTACTCCCCGGTGAATTCCCGTAACTCTCCGTTACTCCGAAAAATACCCGAATCACTCGGAACCTTTCCGATGTTCGAATATAGTCGTCCAATATATCGATATTTACGTATCGACCATTTCGAGACTCCTCGTCATGTCCCCGATTTAATCCGGGACTCCGAACTACCTTCTGTACATCAAAACACAAAAACTCATAATACCGATCGTCACCGAACTTTAAGCGTGCGGACCCTACGGGTTCGAGAACTATGTAGACATGACCGAGACACGTCTCCGGTCAATAACCAATAGCGGAACCTGGATGCTCATATTGGCTCCCACATATTCTACGAAGATCTTTATCGGTCAAACCGCATAACAACATACGTTGTTCCCTTTGTCATCGGTATGTTACTTACCCCAGATTCGATCGTCGGTATCTCAATACCTAGTTCAATCTCGTTATTGGCAAGTCTCTTTACTCGTTTCGTAATACATCATCCCGTAACTAACTCATTAGTTACAATGCTTGCAAGGCTTATAGTGATGTGCATTACCGAGTGGGCCCAGAGATACCTCTCCGAAAATCGGAGTGACAAATCCTAATCTCGAAATACGCCAACTCAACAAGTACCTTTGGAGACACACCTGTAGAGCACCTTTATAATCACCCAGTTATGTTGTGAAGTTTGGTAGCACACAAAGTGTTCCTCCAGTAAATGGGAGTTGCATAATCTCATAGTCATAGGAAAATGTATAAGTCATGAAGAAAACAATAACAACATACTACACGATCAAGTGCTAAGCTAACGGAATGGGTCAAGTCAATCACATCATTCTCCTAATGATGTGATCCCGTTAATCAAATGACAACTCATGTCTATGGCTAGGAAACATAACCATCTTTGATCAACGAGCTAGTCAAGTAGAGGCATAATAGTGACACTTTGTTTGTCTATGTATTCACACATGTACTAAGTTTCCGGTTAATATAATTCTAGCATGAATAATAAACATTTATCATGATATAAGGAAATATAAATAACAACTTTATTATTGCCTCTAGGGCATATTTCCTTCAGTCTCCCACTTGCACTAGAGTCAATAATCTTGTCCACATCGTCATGTGATTTAACATCAATAGTTCACATCTTTATGTGATTAGTTCACATCTCCATGTGACTAACACCTAAAGGGTTTATTAGAGTCCATAATCTAGTTCACACCGCTATGTGATTTATACCCAAAGAGTGATCATGTTTTGCTTGTGAGAAATTTAGTCAACGGGTCTGCCACATTCAGAGCCGTATGTATTTTGAAAGTTTTCTATGTCTACAATGCTTTGCACAGAGCTACTCTAGCTAATTGCTCCCACTTTAAATATGTATCTATATCGAGACTTGGAGTCATCTAGATCGGCGTCAAAAGCTTGTATCGACATAACTCTTTACGACGAACTCTTTTATCACCTCCATAACCGAGAAATATTTCCTTAGTCCTCTAAGGATAATTTTGACCGCTGTCCAGTGATCTACTCCTAGATCACCATCGTACTCCTTTGCAAAACTCAGGGCAGGGTATACAATAGGTCTGGTACATAGCATGACATACTTTATAGAACCTATGACTGAGGCATAGGGAATGAATTTTCATTCTCTTTCTATTTTCTGCCGTGATTTGGTTTTGAGTCTTTACTCAACTTTACACCTTGCAACACAGACAAGAACTCCTTCTTTGACTGTTCCATTTTGAACTACTTCAAAATCTTGTCAAGGTATGTACTTATTGAAAAAACTTATCAAGCGTCTTAATCTATCTCTATAGATCTTGATGCTCAAAGTGTAAGCAACTTCATCGAGGTCTTTCTTTGAAAACCCTTTTTCAAACACTCCTTTATGCTTTCCAGAAAATTCTACATTATTTCCGATCAACAATATGTCATTCACACATTCTTATCAGAAATGCTATAGTGCTCCCACTCACTTTCTTGTAAATACAGGCTTCACCACAAGTCTATATAAAACCATATGCTTTGATCACTTTATTAAAGCATATATTCCAACTCCGAGATGCTTGCACCAGTCCATAGAATGGTCGTTGGAGCTTGCTCACTTTGTTAGCACCTTTAGGATCAACAAAACCTTTAGGTTGCATCATATACAACCCTTCTTCCAGAAATCCATTCAGGAATGCAGTCTTTACATCCATTTGCCAAATTTCATAATCATAAAATGCGGCAATTGCTAATATGATTCAGACGGACTTAAGCATCGATACGAGTGAGAAAATCTCATCATAGTCAACTTGTCGAAAACATTTTGCGACAATTCGAGCTTTGTAGATAGCAACACTACTATCAGCATCCGTCTTCCTCTTGAAGATCTATTTATTCTTAATGACTCACCGACCATCGGGCAAGTCAATCAAAGTCCATACTTTGTTCTCATACATGGATCTCATCTCAGATTTTATGGCCTCAAGCCATTTCGCGGAATCTGGGCTCATCATCGCTTCCTCATAGTTCGTAGGTTCATCATGGTCTAGTAACATGACTTCCAGAAAGGATTTCCGTACCACTCTGGTGTGGGCCATACTCTAGTTGTCCTACGAGGTTCGGTAGTAACTTGATCTGAAGTTTCATGATCATCATCATTAGATTCCTCACTAATTGGTGTAGAGATCACTAGAACTGATTTCTATGATGAACTACTTTCCAATTCAGGAGAAGGTACAATTACCTTATCAAGTTCTACATTCCTCCCACTCACTTCTTTCGAGAGAAATTTCTTCTCAAGAAAGGATCCAATCTTTAGCAGCAAAGATATTGCCTTTTGGATCTATGATAGAAGGCATACCCAACAGTTTCTTTTGGGTATCCTATGAAGACGCACTTTTCCGATTTAGGTTTTGTTCTCAGGCTGAAACTTTTTCACATAAGCATCACAACCCCAAACTTTAAGAAATGACATCTTAGGTTTCTAGCCAAACCATAGTTCATACGGTGTCGTCTCAACGGATTAGACGGTGCCCTATATAACGTGAATGTAGCTATATCTAATGCATAACCCCAAAACTATAGTGGCAAATCGGTAAGAGACATCTTAGATTGCACTTTATCCAATAAAGTATGGTTATGACGTTCGGACACACCATTATATTGTGGTGTTCCAGGTGGCATGAATTTGTGAAACAATTCCACATTGTTTTAGTTGAAGACCAAACTCGTAACTCAAATATTTGTCTCCGCGATCAGATCGTAGAAACTTTATTTTCTTATTATGATGTTTTCCACTTCACTCTGAAATTCTTTGAACTTTTAAAATGTTTCAGACTTATGTTTCATCAAGTAGATATATCCATATCTGCTCACATCATATGTGAAGGTCAGAAAATAATGATACCCACCACGAGTCTCAACACTCATCGGACTGCATACACCAGTATGTATTATTTCCAACAAGTTTGTTGCTCTCTCCATTGTTCCGGAGAACGGAGTCTTAGTCATCTTGCCCATGAGGCATGGTTCGCAAGCATCAACTAATTCATAATCAAGCGATTCCAAAAGCCCATCAGCATGGAGTTTCTTCATGCGCTTTACACCAATATGACCCAAACGGCAGTGCCACAAATAAGTTGCACTATCATTATTAACTTTGCATCTTTTGGCTTCAATATTATGAATATGTGTATCACTATGATCGAGATCCAACAAACCAATTTCATTGGGTGTATAATAATAGAAGGTTTTATTCATGTAAACATAAAAAATATATTCTCTAACTTAAATGAATAATAGTATTGCAATAAACATGATCAAATCATATTCATGCTCAACACAAACACCAAATAACATTTATTTAGGTTCAACACTAATCCTGAAAGTATAGGGAGTGTGCGATGATGATCATACCATTCTTGGAACTACTTCCAACACACATCATCACTTCACCCTTAACTAGTTTCTGTTCATTCTGCAATTCCCGTTTCGAGTTACTACTCTTAGCAACTGAACCAGTATCAAATACCGAGGGGTTTGCTATAAACACTAGTAAAGTACACATCAATAACATGTATATCAAATATACCTTTGTTCACTATGCGATCCTTCTTATCCGCCAAGTATCTAGGTCAGTTCCACTTCCACTGACCATTTCCTTTGCAGTAGTAGCACTCAGTTCCAAGCTTGGGTCTAGCTTTGGGCTTCTTCATGGGAGCAGCAACTTGCTTGCTATTCTTGTTTGAAGTTCCCTTTCTTTCCCTTTGCCCTTTTATTGAAACTAGTGGTCTTGTTAACCATCAACACTTGATGCTATTTCTTGATTTCTACCTTCGCCGATTTGAGCATCGCAAAGAGCTTGGGAATTAATTTCATCATCCCTTGCATATTATAGTTCATCACGAAGTTCCAGTAACTTGGTGATAGTGACTAGAGAACTCTATCAATCACCTTTTTATCTGGAAGATTAACTCCCACTTGATTCAAGCGATTGTAGTACTCAGACAATCTGAGCACATGCTCACTGGTTGAGCTATTCTCCTCCATCTTGTAGGCAAAGTATTGTCATAGGTCTCATACCTCTCGACACGGGCATGAGTATGAAATACCAATTTCAACTCTTAGAACATCTTATATGTTCCATGGCGTTCAAAACGTTTTTTTGATGTCCCAGTTCTAAGCCGTAAAGCATGGTGCACTAAACTATTAAGTAGTCATCATACCGAGCTTTGTCAAACGTTCATAACATGTGCATCTGTTCCTGCAATAGGTCTGTCACCTAGCGGTGCATCAAGGACATAATTCTTCTATGCAACAATGAGGATAATCCTTAGATCATGGATCCAATCTGTATCATTGCTACTAACATCTTTCAATTTTATTTTCTCTAGGAACATATCAAAAATAAATGGGAAGCTATATCGCGAGCTATTGATCTACAACATAGATATGCAAATACTATCAGGACTATGTTCATGATAAATTTAAAGTTCAATTAATCATATTACTTAAGAACTCCCACTTAGATAGACATTCCTCTAATCATCTAAGTGATCACATGATCCATATCAACTAAACCATGTCCGATCATCACGTGAGATGGAGTAGTTTTCAATGGTGAACATCACTATGTTGATCATATCTACTATATGATTCACGCTAGACCTTTCGGTCTCAGTGTTCCAAGGCCATATCTGCATATGCTAGGCTTGTCAAGTTTAACCCGAGTATTCTGCGTGTGCAAAACCGTCTTACACCCGTTGTAGATGAACGTTGAGCTTATCACACCCAATCATCACATGGTGTCTCGGCACGACGAACTTTGGCAACGGTGCATACTCAGGGAGAACACTTTTACCTTGATTTAGTGAGAGATCATCTTATAAAGCTACCGTCGAACTAAGCAAAATAAGATGAATAAAAGATAAACATCACATGCAATCAAAATATGTGACATGATATGGCCATCATCATCTTGTGCTTTTGATCTCCGTCTCCACAGTACTGTCATGATCTTCATTGTTACCGGCATGACACCATGATCTCCGTCATCTTGATCTCTATCAATGTGTCGTCACATGGTCATCTCGCCAACTATTGCTGTTGCAACTATTGCTATCGCATAGCGATAAAGTAAACAAATTATTTGGGGCTTGCATCTTATGCAATAAAGAGACAACCATAAGGCTTCTGCCAGTTGCCGATAACTTCAACAAAACATGATCATCTCATACAACAACTTATATCTCATCACGTCTTGACCATGTCACATCACAGCATGCCCTGCAAAAATAAGTTAGACGTCCTCTACTTTGTTTCTTGCAAGTTTTACGTGGCTGCTACAGGCTGAGCAAGAACCGTTCTTACCTAATCAAAACCACAACGATAGTTCATCAAGTTAGTGATGTTTTAACCTTCACAAGGACCGGGCGTAGCCACACTCGGTTCAACTAAAGTTGGAGAAACTGACACCCGCCAGCCACCTGTGTGCAAAGCACGTCGGTAGAACCAGTCTTGTGTAAGCGTACACGTAATGTCGGTCCGGGCCGCTTCATCCAACAATACCGCCGAACCAAAGTATGACATGTTGGTAAGCAGTATGACTTGTATCGCCCACAACTCACTTGTGTTCTACTCATGCATATAACAT
Organism: Triticum dicoccoides; assembly: GCF_002162155.2. Classification (NCBI taxonomy): domain Eukaryota; kingdom Viridiplantae; phylum Streptophyta; class Magnoliopsida; order Poales; family Poaceae; genus Triticum; species Triticum dicoccoides. The sequence goes on from NC_041388.1 coordinate 105,840,180, forward strand.
CTACGCAATAACCTGGCTCGGATGCCACTGTTCGGGAACGTAGTAATTTCAAAAAAAATCCTACGCACACACAGGATCATGGTGATGCATAGCAACGAGAGGTGAGAGTGTGTCCACGTACCCTCGTAGACCGAATGCGGAAGCGTTAGCACAACGCTGTTGATGTAGTCGTATGTCTTCACGATTCAACCGATCCAAGTACCGAACGCATGGTACCTCCGAGTTCTGCACACGTTCAATTCGATGACGTCTCGCGAGCTCCGATCCAGCAAAGCTTCATAGAAGAGTTTCATCAGTGCAACGGCGTGGTGACGGTGATGATGATGCTACCAACGCAGGGCTTTGCCTAAGCACCGCTACGATATGATCGAGGTGGATTATGGTGGAGGGGGGCACCGCACACGGCTAAGAGATCAATGATCAATTGTTGTGTCTCCAAGGGGTGCCCCTCTCCCCGTATATAAAGGAGTGGAGGAGGGAGAGGGACGGCCCTCTCTATGGCGTGCCCTAGGGGAGTCCTACTCCCATCGGGAGTAGGATTCCCTTTTCCTAGTAGAACTAGGAGCCCTTCCAAGTAGTAGGAGTAGGAGAGAAGGAAAGGGAAAAGAGAAGAGAAGGAAGGAGTGGGCGCCACCCCTCCCCCTAGTATAATTCGTACTAGGCCTTGGGGGGGGGGGGCACAGCCTCTCCTCTCTCTTTCCCCTAAAGCCCAATAAGGCCCATCTACTCCCCGGCGAATTCCCGTAACTCTCGGTACTCCAAAAAATACCTGAATCACTCGGAACCTTTCCGATGTCTGAATATAGTCGTCCAATATATCGATCTTTATGTCTCGACCATTTCGAGACTCCTCGTCATGTCCCCGATCTCATCCGGGACTCCGAACTACCTTCGGTACATCAAAACACAAAAACTCATAATACCGATCGTCACAGAACTTTAAGCGTGCGGACCCTACGGGTTCGAGAACTATGTAGACATGACCGAGACACGTCTCCGGTCAATAACCAATAGCGGAACCTGGATGCTCATATTGGCTCCCACATATTCTACGAAGATCTTTATTGGTCAAACCGCATAACAACATACATTGTTCCCTTTGTCATCGGTATGTTACTTGCCCGAGATTCGATCGTCGGTATCTCAATACCTAGTTCAATATCGTTATTGGAAAGTCTCTTTACTCATTCCGTAATACATCATCCCGTAACTAACTCATTAGTTACAATGCTTGCAAGGCTTATAGTGATGTGCATTACCGAGTGGGCCCAGAGATACCTCTCCGACAATCGGAGTGACAAATCCTAATCTCGAAATACGACAACTCAACAAGTACCTTTGGAGACACCTGTAGAATACCTTTATAACCACCCAGTTACATTGTGACGTTTAGTAGCACACAAAGTGTTCCTCCGGTAAACGGGAGTTGCATAATCTCATAGTCATAGGAACATGTATAAGTCATGAAGAAAGCAATAGCAACATACTAAAAGATCAAGTGCTAAGCTAACGGAATGGGTCAAGTCAATCACATCATTCTCCTAATGATGTGATCCCATTAATTAAATGACAACTCATGTCTATGGCTAGGAAACATAACCATCTTTGATCAACGAGCTAGTCAAGTAGAGGCATACTAGTGACACTTTGTTTGTCTATGTATTCACACATGTACTAAGTTTCCGGTTAATAAAATTCTAGCATGAGTAATAAACATTTATCATGATATAAGGAAATATAAATAACAACTTTATTATTGCCTCTAGGGCATATTTCCTTTAGTAACAATCGCAGAGATGCTCCATTTATGCCCTAGCCGAACAAACGGGAACGTAGGGCATAAGCACAGGAGCCAGGCAACCCAGCTTGGCAAAAACTTAAGTCATAAAGGTGCATATAATGGCGAGGAAAAGACATATATGAGAAGACGACGCATATATATGGCGAGCTTGATGCTCGAAAAATAATAATAAGCTTCTGTGACAAGAAGCCCCTAGGTATTGGGGGGTATATACATTTAAGGATGTATACCCCTTAGGTGTGCGGTTTATCCGAACATGGGCTAGAAATCATATAAAAACGAAAATAAGAAAGAGAAAAAGAGAAAAAGGTAACAAACTTTGAGTTCGGACTTAGGTGTAGAATCTTCGGAGTCTGGTAGCATTCCAAGGGTTCGGCTCTAAGCGATTGTCCGATGCATTACGAAGGCGATAGGCTCCTCCAGTGAGAACTTCATCTATAATGAAGGGACCCTCCCATTTGGGATTGAGCTTGTCCTTTTTCTTCTCTGGTAGGCGTAGAACGAGTTCACCGACATTGTAAGTATTGGCCCGCACTTCTCTGCTTTGGTATATTCGAGCTTGTTGTTGGTAGAATGTTGAGCGAGCTTTTGCGACATCACGCTCCTCCTCCAAGCTATCTAAGTCATCTTGCCAATCGAGCTCGGCCTCTCTCTCTTCGTACATGCGTACTCGAGGTGAGTTGTGAATAATATCGCAGGGCAAGATAGCCTCTGCGCCGTACACCATAAAGAACAGTGTGTATCCAGTCATGCGATTGGGCGTGGTCCGCAGTCCCTAGAGTACGGAGTCAAGCTCCTCAACCCAGTGTTTATCTAACTCCTTTAAGGATCGCACTAGTCTGGGTTTAATGCCACTCATTATCAGGCCGTTAGCCCATTTGACTTGACCGTTTGTTTGGGGTGATAGACGGAGGCATAATCGAGCTTGATGCCCAGATTAGCGCATTAGGTTTTTACTTCTTCAGCTGTGAAGTTAGAGCCGTTATCGGTGATGATGCTACGTGGGACACCATAACAGTGTACAACAATGGATATGAAGTCTATCACTGGTCAACTTCGGTCGTTTTAACTGGTTTGGCCTCTATCCACTTAGTGAATTTATCTACCATGACCAGCAGGTATTATTTCTTATGGCTCCCCCCTTTGAGGGGTCCGACCATGTCAAGCCCCCAGACCGCGAAAGGCCAAGTAATTAGGATTGTTTGTAGGGTGGTAGGTGGCATATGGCTTTGATTGGCGAAAAGCTGGCATCCTACACAATGTTGGATGAGGTCTTGTGCATCTGCTTGGGCCGTGGGCTAGAAAAAACAGGTACAGAAGGCCTTGCTTACGAGGCCCCGAGCTGCGGCGTGATGGCCGCCAAGACCAGCATGGATTTCAGCCAAGAGTTGCCGCCCCTCTTCTTCGGAGATACATCTTTGAAGGACTTCGGTATTACTTTTCTTGTAGAGTTCTCCTTCATGAACCTTGTAGGCTTTCGAACGATGAACAATGCATCGAGCCTCATTTTGGTCTTTGGGGAGATCTCGCCTATTAAGGTAGGCCAGGAAGGGTTCGGTCCATGGGGCGATTACTGCCAAGATTACATGGGCCGATGGTGTTATTTCAGTGGCCGAGCCACCGATGATATTGGAATTGTGTTTGGAATCAGGGGGTATGACCGGATCCGGACTGGTATTGCTGCTCTCATCCTGCCACGCCACGGATGGCTTGAAGAGCCTTTCCACAAAGGTATTGGGCGGGACTGGGTCGCATTTAGCGCCCATCCAAGCAAGGGTGTCCACTGCTTGATTACTCTCTCGGGCCACGTGATGAAACTCGAGCCCATTGAACCAAGCTGATATTTTAAGTACAGCGTTGCGATAAGCCATGCTACCTCTTGAGCACTGGTTGGTTTTCCCTTGAATAGGAAAGGGTTTATGGTGGCTGTTTTGAGGAAAGTATATGGTGGGTTTATGGTACCGACGAAAGTTGCGCGGTACTAGAGAGACTAGCAATGGTGGAAGGGTGAGAGTGCGTATAATCCATGGACTCAACATTAGTCATAAAGAACTCACATACTTATTGCAAAAATCTATTAGTTATCGAAACAAAGTACTACGCGCATGCTCCTAGGGGGATAGAATGGTAGGAAAAGACCATCGCTCGTTCCCGACTGCCACTCATATGGAAGACAATCAATGAATAAATCATGCTCTGACTTCATCACATAACGATTCACCACATGTGCATGCTACGAGAATCACAAACTTTAACACAAGTATTTCTCAAATTCACAACTACTCAACTAGCATGACTCTAATATCATCATCTTCATATCTCAAGACAATCATCAAGTATCAAACTTCTCATAGTATTCAGTGCACTTTTTATGATAGTTTTCATTATACCCATCTTGGATGCCTACCATATTAGGACTAATTTTATAGCCAAAGCAAATTACCATGATGTTCTAGAGGACTCTCAAAATTATATAAGTGAAGCATGAGAGATTCATAATTTCTATAAAATAAAACCATCATCGTGCTCTTAAAAAGGTATAAGTGAAGCACTAGAACAAAATTTATCTTGCTCAAAAGATATAAGTGAAGTACATAGAGTATTCTAATAAATTCCGATTCATGTGTGTCTCTCCAAAAGGTGTGTACAGCAAGGATGATTGTGGTAAACTAAAAAACAAAGACTCACATCATAAAAGATGCTCCAAGCAAAACGCATATCATGTGGTGAATAAAAATATAGCATCAAGTAAAGTTACCGATGGATGAAGACGAAAGAGGGGATGCCTTCCGGGGAATACCCAAGCTTAGGCTTTTGGTTGTCCTTGAATTTTAACTTGGAGTGCCTTGGGCATCCCCAATCTTAGGCTCTTGCCACTCCTTATTCCATAATCCATTAAATCTTTACCCAAAACTTGAAAACTTCACAACACAAAACTCAACAGAAAATCTCATGAGCTCAGTTAGTATAAGAAAACGAACCACCACTTAAGGTACTGTAATGAACTCATTCTTTATTTATATTGGTGTTAAACATACTGTATTCCAACTTCTCTATGGTTCACACCCCCCGATACTAGCCATAGATTCATCAAAATAAGCACACAACACACGAAAAACATATTCTGTCAAAAACAGAACAGTCTGTAGTAATATGTAGGTTTCGAATACTTCTGTAACCCCAAAAATTCTGAAATAAATTTGTGGACGTGAGGAATTTGTCTATTAATCATCTGAAATAAGAATCAACCTAATCGCACTCTTCAGTAAAAAAATGGCAGCAAATCTCGTGAGCGCTAAAGTTTCTGTTTTTTACAGCAAGATCACAAAAACTCCCCCAAGTCCTCCCAAAGGTTCTACTTGGCACAGACACTAATTAAAAGCATAAAACCACATCTAAACAGAATCTAGATGAATTATTTATTACTAAATAGAACCAAAAAGTAATAAACAAAAATAAAATTGGGTTGCCTCCCAACAAGCGCTATCGTTTAATGCCCCTAGCTAGGCATAAAAACAAGAATAGATCTAGGTATTGTCATCTTTGGTATGCAATCCATAAGTGGCTATCATAATAGGTTAATAAGGTAATTTAACTCTATTTCTAGGAAAGTGTTCCATGCCTTTCCTTAACGGAAATTGGAATCTAATATTTCCTTCTTTCATATCAATAATTGCACCAATCGTTCTAAGGAAAGGTCTACCAAGAATAATAGGACATATAGGATTGCAATCAATATCAAGAACTATGAAATCTATGGGCACATAATTCCTATTTGCAACAATAAGAACATCATTAATCCTTCCAACAGGTTTCTTAATAGTGGAATCCGCGAGGTGCACATTTAAAGAACAATCATCAAATTCATGGAAACCTAACACATCACACAAAGTTTTTGGAATCATGGAAACACTAGCACCCAAATCACATAAATCATAGCATTCATGATATTTAATCTTAATTTTAATAGTAGGTTCCCACTCATCATGAAGTTTTCTAGGGATAGAAACTTCTAATTCAAGCTTTTCTTCGCAAGATTGCATTAAAGCATCAAAGATATGTTCAGTAAAAGCTTTATTTTGACTATAAGCATCCGGAGAATTTAACACGGATTGCAACAAGGAAATACAATCTATCAAAGAGCAATTATCATAATTAAATCCCTTGAAATCCAAAATAGTGGGTTTATTGCTATGTAAAGTTTTGACCTCTTCAATCCCACTTTTATTAATTTTTGCATCAAGATCTAAAACCTCCGAATCATTGGGACGCCTTTTAACTAAAGTTGACTTATCTCCAGTCCCATCATTATCAAGATTCATATTGCAAAACAAATATTTAATAGGATACACATCAATCACTTTTAGATCTTCATCCTTATTATCATCAAAACTAGAAGAACACGCTTTTATAAAGCAATCTTTTTTAGCACGCATCCTAGCGGTTCTTTCTTTGCACTCATCAATGGAAATTCTCATGGATTTGAGAGACTCATTGATATCATGCTTTGGGGAATATATCTAAGCTTCAAAGAATCAACATCAAGAGAAGTTCTATCCATGTTCCTAGCCAACTCATCAATCTTAGACAATTTTTCTTCAATCAAAGCATTGAAACTCTTCTGCGAACTAATAAATTCTTTAATACTAGATTCAAAATCAGAGGGCATTGAAAATGTAATTTCCATAAGAATTGTTGTAGGAATTACCATAATTATTAGAGAAATTACTAGGATATGGCCTAGGATTAAAGTTTCATCTATACGCGCTGTTACCAAAACTATTCCTACTAAAAAAATTCACATCCATAGATTCATTATTATTCTAAATAAAAGTAGACAAAGGCATATCATTGGGATCAATAGGAGCACTCTTATTAGCAAACAACTTCATAAGTTCATCCATCCTTCCACTCAAAACATTAATTTCTTCGATCACATGAACCTTTTTACTAGTAGATCTTTCAGAGTGCCATTGAGAATAATTAACCATAATATTATCTAGGAGTTTGGTAGCTTCTCCTAAAGTGATTTCGATAAATTGCCTCCCGCAGCCGAATCTAAAAGATTTCTAGAAGCAAAAATTCAATCCGGCATAAAAATTTTGTATGATCATCCATAAATTCAAACCATGAGTAGGGCAATTGTGAATCATTAATTTCATCCTCTCCCAAGATTGTGCAACATTCTCATGATCTAGTTGCTTAATATTCATAATATCATTTCTAAGAGAGATGATCTTAGCGGGAGGAAAATACTTAGAGATAAAAGCATCTTAGCACTTATTCCAAGAATCAATACTATTTTTAGGCAAAGAAGAAAACCAAGTTTTAGCACCATCTCTAAGCGAAAACGGAAATAGCTTCAATTTAACAATATCATTATCCACATCCTTCTTCTTTTGCATGTCACAGAAAACAACAAAGTTGTTTAGATGGGTAGCGACATCTTCACTAGGAAAGCCAGCAAATTGATCTTTCATGACAAGATTCAGTAAGGTAGTATTAATTTCACAAGATTCAACATCGGTAAGGGGAGTAATTAGAGTGCTAATAAAATCATTATTGTTGGTATTGGAAAAATAACATAATTTAGTATTGTCCTGAGCCATTGTGACACACAATCCAACACACAAGCACACAAGAAGTGAGTGAAAAAGAGGCGAACGGAAAAAGATGGCGAATAAAACGGCAAGGGTGAAATGGGGGAGAGGAAAACGAGAGGCAAATGGCAAATAATGTAATGCGAGGGATAAGAGTTTGTGATGGGTACTTGGTATGTCTTGACTTGTGCGTAGATATCCCCGACAACGGCGCCAAAAATCCTTCTTGCTACCTCTTGAGCACTGCGTTGGTTTTCCCTTGAAGAGGAAAGGGTGATGCAACAAAGTAGCATAAGTATTTCCCTCAGTTTTTGAGAAGCAAGTATCAATCCAGTAGGAGACTACACGCAAGTCACCTCGTAGCTACACAAACAAATAAGAACCTTGCAACCAACGCGATAAAGGGTTGTCAATCCCTTCACGACCACTTTCAAAAGTGAGATCTGATAGACATAATAACATAAATATTTTTGGTGTTTTTTTGATATAGATTGAAAGTAAAGATTGCAAAGTAAAATAGATTGGAAACTTATATAATGGGAAAATAGACCCGGGGGCCATAGGTTTCACTAGTGGCTTCTCTCAAGATAACATAAGTATTACGGTGGGTAAACAAATTACTGTCGAGCAATTGATAGAAAAGTGCATAATTATGAGAATATCTAGGCATGATCATGTATATAGGCATCATGTCCGCGACAAGTAGACCGAAACGATTCTGCATGTACTACTATTACTCCACACATCGACCGCTATCCAGCGTGCATCTAGAGTATTAAGTTCATAAGAACAGAGTAACGTATTAGGCAAGATGACATGATATAGAGGGATAAACTCAAGCAATATGATATAAACCCCATCTTTTTATCCTCGATGGAAACAATGCAATACGTGCCTTGCTGCCCCTGCTGTCACTGTAAAAGGACACCGCAAGATTAAACCCAAAGGTAAGCACTTCTCCCATGCAAGAAAGATCAATCTAGTAGGCCAAACCAAACTGATAATTCGAAGAGACTTGCAAAGATAACAAATCATACATAAAAGATTTAAGAGAAGAAACAAATATTGTTCATAGATAATCTTGATCATAAACCCACAATTCATCGGATCTCAACAAACACACCGCAAAAAGAACTACAACGAATAGATCTCCAAGAAGATTGAGGAGAACTTTGTATTGAGATCCAAAGAGAGAGAAGAAGCCATCTAGCTAATAACTATGTACCCGAAGGTCTATGGTAAACTACTCACACATCATCAGAGAGGCTATGGTGTTGATGTAGAAGCCCTCCATGATTGATTCCCCCTCCGGCGGAGCTCCGGAAAAGGCCCCAAGATGGGATCTCTTGGGTACAGAAGGTTGCGGTGGTGGGGTATATGGGTATATATAGGAGGAAGAAGTACATCGGTGGAGCTGCGAGGGGCCCACGAGGGTGGGGGCGCGCCCCCTGCCCCGTGGCCTCCTCGTTTCTTTCTTGACGGCCACTCCAAGTCTCCTGGATCACATTTGTTCCAAAAGGAACTCTCCTGAAGGTTTCATTCCATTTGGATTCCGTTTGATATTCCTTTTCTGCGAAACACTGAAATAGGCAAAAAATAGCAATTTGCACTAGGCCTTTGGTTAGTAGGTTAGTCCCCAAAATAATATAAAAAGGTAAATTAAAGCCCATTAAACATCCAAAACAGATAATATAATAGCATGGAACAATAAAAAATTATAGATACATTGGAGACGTATCAAGCATCCCCAAGCTTAATTCATGCTCGTCCTCGAGTAGGTAAATGATAAAAACCGAATTTTTGATGTGGAATGCTACCTAGCATAATTCTCAATGTAATTTTATTTATTGTGGCATGAATGTTCAGATCCAAAAGATTCAAGACAAAAGTTTAATATTGACATAAAAATAATAATACTTCAAGCATACTAACAAAGCAGTCATGTCGTCTCAAAATAATATGGCCAAAGAGAGTTATCCCTACAAAATCATATAGTCTGGCTATGCTCCATCTTCACCACACAAAATATTTAAATCATGCACAACCCCGATGACAAGCCAATCAATTGTTTCATACTTTTGATGTTCTCAAACTTTTTCAATCTTCACGCAATACATGAGCGTGAGCCATGGATATAGCATTATAGGTGGAATAGAATGGTGGTTGTGGAGAAGACAAAAAGGAGAAGATAGTCTCACATCAACTAGGCATATCAATGGGCTATGGAGAGGCCCATCAATAGATATCAATGTGAATGAGTTGGGATTGCCATGCAACAGATGCACTAGAGCTATAAATGCATGAAAGCTCAACAAAAGAACTAAGTGGGTGTGCATCCAATTCGCTTGCTCACAAAGACCTAGGGTATTTTGAGGAAGCCCATCATTGGAATATACAAGACAAGTTCTATATTGTAAAATTCCCACTAGTATATGCAAGTGACAACATAAGAGACTCTCTATCATGAAGATCATGGTGCTACTTTAAAACACAAGTTTGGTAAAAGGATAGTAACATTGTCCCTTCTCTCTGTTTCTCTCATTTTTTTGGGCCTTCTCCCATTTTCATGGCCTTTCTCCCCCCCTTTTTATTTTCGTCTAGAGTCTCATCCCGACTTTTGGGGGAATCATAGTCTCCATCATCCTTTCCTCACATGCGACAATGCTCTAATAATGATGATCATCACACTTTTATTTACTTACAACTCGATACTTAGAACAAAATATGACTCTATGTGAATGCCTCCGGCGGTGTACCGGGATATGCAATGACTCATGAGTGACATGTATGAAAGAATTATGAAGGTGGCTTTGCCACAAATACGATGTCAACTACATGATCATGCAAAGCAATATGACAATGATGAAGTGTGTCATAATAAACGGAACGGTGGTAAGTTGCATGGCAATATATCTCGGAATGGCTATGGAAATGCCATAATAGGTAGGTATGGTGGTTGTTTTGAGGAAAGTATATGGTGGGTTTATGGTACCGGAAAAAGTTGCGCGGTACTAGAGAGACTAGCAATGGTGGAAGGGTGAGAGTGCGTATAATCCATGGACTCAACATTAGTCATAAAGAACTCACATACTTATTTCAAAAATCTATTAGTTATCGAAACAAAGTACTACACGCATGCTCCTCGGGGGGTAGATTGGTAGGAAAAGACCATCGCTCGTCCCCGACCGCCACTCCTAAGGAAGACAATCAATAAATATATCATGCTCCGACTTCATCACATAACGGTTCACCATACGTGCATGCTATGGGAATCACAAACTTTAACACACGTATTTCTCAAATTCACAACTACTCAACTAGCATGATTCTAATATCACAATCTTCATATCTCAAAACAATCATCAAGTATCAAACTTCTCATAGTATTCAATGCACTTTTTATGATAGTTTTTATTATACCCATCTTGGATGCCTATCATATTAGGACTAATTTTATAGCCAAAGAAAATTACCATGCTGTTCTAGAGGACTCTCAAAATGATATAAGTGAAGCATGAGAGATCAATAACTTCTATAAAATAAAACCACCACCGTGCTCTTAAAAAGGTATAAGTGAGGCACTAGAGCAAAATTTATCTAGCTCGAAAGATATAAGTGAAGCACATAGAGTATTCTAATAAATTCTGATTCATGTGTGTCTCTCCAAAAGGTGTGTACAGCAAGGATGATTGTGGTAAACTAAAAAGCAAAGACTCAAATCATACAAGACGCTCCAAGCAAAACACATATCATGTGGTGAACAAAAATATATCATCAAGTAAAGTTACCGATGGGCGAAGACGAAAGAGGGGATGCCTTCCGGGGCATCCCCAAGCATAGGATTTTGGTAGTCCTTGAATTTTACCTTGGGGTGCCTTGGTCATCCCCAAGCTTAGGCTCTTGCCACTCCTTATTCCATAATCCATTAAAATCTTTACCCAAAACTTGAAAACTTCACAACACAAAACTCAACAGAAAATCTCATGAGTTCCGTTAGTATAAGAAAACAAACCACCACTTAAGGTACTGTAATGAACTCATTCTTTATTTATATTGGTGTTAAACCTACTGTATTACAACTTCTCTATGGTTCATACCACCCGATACTAGCCATAGATTCATCAAAATAAGCAAACAACACACAAAAAACAGAATATGTCAAAAACTGAACAGTTTGTAGTAATCTGTAGGTTTCGAATACTTCTGTAATGCTAATTTCTGAAATAAATTGGTGGACGTGAGGAATTTGTCTATTAATCATCTACAAAAATAATCAACCTAATCGCACTCTCCAGTAAAAAATGGCTGAAAATCTCGTGAGCGCTAAAGTTCCTGTTTTTTACAGCAAGATCGCAAAACTTCCCCCAAGTCTTCCCAAAGGTTCTACTTGGCACAAACACTAATTAAAAGCATAAAACAACATCTAAAAAGAATCTAGCTGAATTATTTATTACTAAACAGAACCAAAAATCAAGAAACAAAAATAAAATTGGGTTGCCTCCCAACAACCGCTATCGTTTGACGCCCCTAGCTAGGCATAAAAACAAGAATAGATCTAGGTATTGTCATCTTTGGTATGCAATCCATAAGTGGCCTCATAATAGATTCACAATATAATTTAACTTTCTTTCTAGGAAAGTGTTCCATGCCTTTCCTTAATGGAAATTGGAATCTAATATTTCCTTCTTTCATATCAATAATTGCACCAATAGTTCTAAGGAAAGTTCTACCAAGAATAATAGGACATATAGGATTGCAATCAATATCAAGAACTATGAAATCTACGGGCACATAATTCCTATTTGCAACAATAAGAACATCATTAATCCTTCCCATAGGTTTCTTAATAGTGGAATCCGCGAGTTGCAAATTTAAAAAACAATCATCAAATTCACGGAAACCTAACACATCACACAAAGTTTTTGGAATCGTGGAAACACTAGCACCCAAATCACATAAAGCATAACATTCATGATCTTTAATTTTAATTTTAATAGTAGGTTCCCACTCATCATGAAGTTTTCTAGGGATAGAAACTTCTAATTCAAGCTTTTCTTCGTAAGATTGCATTAAAGCATCAACGGTATGTTTGGTAAAAGCTTTATTTTGACTATAAGCATGTGGAGAATTTAGAAGGGTTGCAACAAGGAAATACAATCTATCAAAGAGCAATTATCATAGTTAAATCCATTGAAATACAAAATAGTGGGTTTATTGCTATGTACAGTTTTGACCTCTTCAATCCCACTTTTATTAATTTTTGCATCAAGATCTAAAACCTCCGAATCATTGGGACGCCTTTTAACTAAAGTTGACTTATCTCCAGTCCCATCATTATCAAGATTCATATTGAAAAACAAATATTTAGTAGGAGACACATCAATCACTTTTAGATATTCATCCTTATTATCATCAAAACTAGAAGAACACGCTTTTATAAAGCAATCTCTTTTAGCACGCATTCTAGCGGTTCTTTCTTTGCACTCATCAATGGAAATTCTCATGGCTTTGAGAGACTCATTGATATAATGCTTGGGTGGAATAGATCTAAGCTTCAAATAATCAACATCAAGAGAAATTATATCCATGTTCCTAGCCAACTCATCAATCTTGGACATTTTTTCTTCAATCAAAGTATTGAAACTCTTTTGCGAACTAATAAATTCTTTAATACTAGATTCAAAATCAGAGGGCATATTATTATAATTTCCATAAGAATTGTTGTAGGAATTACCATAATTATTAGAGGAATTACTAGGATACGTCTAGGATTAAAGTTTCCTCTATACGCGATGTTACCAAAACTGTTCCTAAGCTTGTGCAACATGCTCATGATCTAGTTGCTTAAAATTCATAATATCACTTCTAATAGAGATGATCTTAGCGGGAGGAAAATACTTAGAGATAAAAGCATGTTTGCACTTATTCCAAGAATCAATACTATTTTTAGGCAAAGAAGAAAACCAAGTTTTAGCACCATCTCTAAGCGAAAACGGAAATAGCTTCAATTTGACAATATCATTATCCACGTCCTTCTTCTTTTGCATGTCACACAAATCAACAAAGTTGTTTAGATGGGTAGCGGCATCTTCACTAGGAAGGCCAGCAAATTGATCTTTCATGACAAGATTCAGCAAGGCAATATTAATTTCACAAGATTCAGCAACGGTAAAGGGAGCAATCAGAGTGATAATAAAATCATTATTGTTGGTATTGGAAAATCACACAATTTAGTATTGTCCTGAGCCATTGTGACAAAAAATCCAACACACAAGTACACAAGAAGCGAGTGAAAAAGAGGAGAACGGAAAATGAGGGCGATTAAAATGGTAAGGGTGAAGTGGGGGAGAGGAAAACGAGAGGCAAATGGCAAATAATGTAATGCGAGGGATGAGAGTTTGTGATGGGTACTTGGTATGTCTTTACTTGTGAGTAGATCTCCCCGACAACGGCGCCAAAAATCCTTCTTGCTACCTCTTGAGCACTGTGTTCGTTTTCCCTTGAAGAGGAAAGGGTGATGCAGCAAAGTAGCGTAAGTATTTCCATCAGTTTTTGAGAACCAAGGTATCAATCCAGTAGGAGCCTACACACAAGTCACCTCGCAGCTACACAAACAAAAAAGAACCTTGCAACCAACGCGATAAAGGGGTTGTCAATCCCTTCACGACCACTTGCAAAAGTGAGATCTGATAGAAATAATAAGATAAATATTTTTGGTATTTTTATGATATAGATTGAAAGTAAAGATTGCAAAGTAAAATAGATTGGAAACTTATATGATGGGAAAATAGACCCGGGGGCCATAGGTTTCACTAGTGGCTTCTCTCAAGATAGCATAAGTATTACGGTGGGTAAACAAATTACCGTCGAGTAATTGATAGAAAAGTGCATAATTATGAGAATATCTAGGCATGATCATGTATATAGGCATCACGTCCGCGACAAGTAGACCGAAACGATTCTGCATCTACTACAATTAATCCACACATCGACCACTATCCAGCATGCATCTAGAGTATTGAGTTCATAAGAACAGAGTAACGCATTAGGCAAGATGACATGATGTAGAGGGTTAAACTCAAGTAGTATGATATAAACCCAATCTTTTTATCCTCGGTGGCAACAATACAATACGTGCCATGTTGCCCCTGCTATCACTGGGAAAGGACACCGCAAGATTGAACCCAAAGCTAAGCACTTCTTCCATTGCAAGAAAGATCAATCTAGTAGGCCAAACCAAACTGATAGTTCAAAGAGACTCGCAAAGATAACTAATCATACATAAAAGATTTTAGAGAAGAATCAAATATTGTTCATAGATAATCTTCATCATAAACCCACAATTCATCGGATCTCGACAAACACACCGCAAAAAGAATTACATCGAATAGATCTCCAAGAAGATCGAGGAGAACTTTGTATTGAGATCCAAAGAGAGAGAAGAAACCATCTAGCTAATAACTATGGACCCGAAGGTCTGTGGTAAACTACTCACACATCATCGGAGAGGCTATGGTGTTGATGTAGAAGCCCTCCGTGATCGATTCCCCCTCCGGTGGAGCTCCGGAAAAGGCCCCAAGATGGGATCTCTTGGGTACAGAAGGTTGCGGCGGTGGAAATAGGGTTTCATGGTGCTCCTGGATGTTTTCGGGCTATATGGGTATATATAGGAGGAAGAAGTATGTTGGTGGAGCTGTGAGGGGCCCATGAGGGTGGGGGGTGCGCCTGCCCCCTGGGCGCACCCCCTGCCTCGTGGCCTCCTCGCTTCTTTCTTAACGGCCACTCCAAGTCTCTTGGACCACATTTGTTCCTAAAATAACTCCCCTGAAGGTTTCATTCCGTTTGGATTCCGTTTGATATTCCTTTTCCGTGAAACACTAAAATAGGCAAAAAAACATCAATTTGCACTGGGCCTTTGGTTAGTAGGTTAGTCCCAAAAGTAATATAAAAAGGTAAATTAAAGCCCATTAAACATCCAAAACAGATAATATAATAGCATGGGAAAATCAAAAATTATAGATACGTTGGAGACGTATCAAGCCACCATCTTTGGATCTGTGGCATCAAATTCTCTGTTTATTTCGGATATTGCGAGGTTTGAATCCCCGCGCAACTCCAGGCGTTGTATGTCCATAGAGACGGCCATCCGAAGACCACGCAACAAGGCCTGATATTCGGCAGCATTATTAGAGTTTGTATACATTATTTGGAGCACATAGTGGACTGTGTCTCCTATGGGGGGTGTCAGGACGACACCAGCCCCAAGTCCGGCTAGCATTTTAGAGCCGTCGAAGTGCATCACTGAGGACCCACAAGTATAGGGGATCTACCGTAGTCCTTTCTATAAGTAAGAGTGTCGAACCCAATGAGGAGCAGAAGTAAATGATAAGCGGTTTTCAGCAAGGTATTCTCTGCAAGCACTGAAATTATCGGTGACAGATAGTTTTGTGATAAGGTAATTGGTAACGAGTAGCAAGTAATAAAAGTAAATAAGGTGCAGCAAGATGGCCCAATCCTTTTTGTAGCAAAGGACAAGCCTGGACAAACTCTTATATGAAGGAAAGCACTCCCGAGGACACATGGGAATTATCGTCAAGCTAGTTTTCATCACGATCATATGATTCGCGTTCGGTACTTTGATAATTTGATATGTGGGTGGACCGGTGCTTGGGTGCTGTCCTTACTTGGACAAGCATCCCACTTATGATTAACCCCTATTGCAAGCATCCGCAACTACAACCGAAGTATTAAGGTAAACCTAACCATAGCATGAAACATATGGATCCAAATCAGCCCCTTACGAAGCAACACATAAACTAGGTTTAAGCTTCTGTCTCTCTAGCAACCCATCATCTACTTATTACTTCCCAATGCCTCCCTCTAGGCCCAAACAATGCTGAAGTGTCATGTAGTCGACGTTCACATGACACCACTAGAGGGATGACAACATACATCTCATCAAAATATCGAACGAATACCAAATTCACATGACTACTAATAGCAAGACTTCTCCCATGTCCTCAGGAATAAATGTAACTACTCATAAAGCATATTCATGTTCATAATCAGAGGGGTATTAATATGCATAATGGATCTGAACATACGATCTTCCACCAAGTAAACCAACTAGCATCAACTACAAGGAGTAATCAACACTACTAGCAACCCACAGGTACCAATCTGAGGTTTGGATACAAAGACTGGATACAAGAGATGAACTAGGGTTTGAGATGAGATGGTGCTGGTGAAGATGTTGATGGAGATTAACCCCCTCCCGATGAGAGGATCATTGGTGATGACGATGGTGATGATTTCCCCCTCCCGGAGGGAAGTTTCCGCGGCAGAACATCTCTGCCGGAGCCCTAGATTGGTTTCGCCAAGGTTCCGCCTCGTGGCAGCGGAGTTTCGTCTCGTAAGCTTGCTTATGATTTTTTCTTAGACAAAAGACCTCATATAGCAGAAGATGGGCATCGGAGGGCCACCAGGGGGCCCACGAGGCAGGGGGCGTGCCCAGGGGGGTAGGGCGCGCCCCCTACCCTCGTGGCTGGTGGGTGGCCCCCTCTGTTACTTCTTGCGCTCAGTATTTTTATATATTCTGGAAATAACTTCCGGTAAGTTTCAAGACTTTTGGACCTGTGTAGAATAAGTCTCTAATATTTGCTCCTTTTCCAGCCCAGAATCCCAGCTTCCGGCATTCTCCCTCTTCATGTAAACCTTGTAAAATAAGAGAGAATAGGCATAAGTATTGTGACATAATATGTAATAACAGCCCATAATGCAATAAATATCGATATAAAAGCATGATGCAAAATGGACGTATCAACTCCCCCAAGCTTAGACCTCACTTGTTCTCAAGCGAAAGCCGAAATCGAAAAATATGTCCACATGTTTGGAGATAGAGGTGTCGATAAAATAAAATACGGACATGAGGGCATCATGATCATTCTCAGAACAGCAACACACACACACACACATATATATATATATATATCGTCATATGATCTCTTATGCTAAAGTAACAATTCAATCACAATTTCAAGTATGAATCATAAACTTCATTGAAAACTAACAAACTACAATCTCAGTCATTGAAGCAATTTCAATTTATCATAACATCGGAAAGAGTCAAATAAGAGCTTTTCAGCAAGTCCACATACTCAAATATCATTTAGTCTTTCACAATTGCTAACACTCACGCAATATTTATGGGTATGAAGTTTTAATAGTACACAGAGAAAGATAGGGGCTTATAGTTTTGCCTCCCAACCGTTTACCTCAAGGGTAATGTCAACCATGATAGTTCATGAAAACTCACATCCAATTAGCTATATATATCTAGATCTTTCCAACACATTGTGCTTGCCAAAGGATAAAATGTAAAAGGAAAGGTGAAGATAACCATGACTCTTATATAAGGTAGAAGACAAGAATAAAAGATAGGCCCTTCGCAGTGGTAAGCAGAGGTTGTCATGCGCTTTATGGTTGGATGCACAAAATCTTAATGCAAAAGAACGTCACTTTATATTGCCACTTGTGATATGGACCTTTATTATGCAGTCCGTCGCTTTTATTTCTTCCCCATCACAAGATCGTATAAAGCTTATTTTCTCCATAGTAATAAGCCATACATATTTAGAGAGAAATTTTTATTGCTTGCACCGATGACAACTTACTTGATGGATCTTACTCAATCCATAGGTAGATATGGTGGACTCTCATGGCAAAACTGGGTTTAGGGATATTTGGAAGCAGAAGTAGTATCTCTACTTGGTGCAAAGAAAGTGGCTAGCATGAGAGGGAAAGGCAAGCTCAACATGTTGGATGATCCATGACAATATAATTTATCTCAGATGTAAGAAAACATAACCCATTACGTTGTCTTCCTTGTCCAACGTCAACTCTTTAGCATATCATACTTTAATGAGTGCTCACAGTCATAAAAGATGTCCAAGATAGTATATTTATATGTGAACCTCTCTTTCTTTATTACTTCCTATTAATTGCAATGATGACCAAAACTATGTTTGTCAACTCTCAACAACTTTTATTCATCATACTCTTTATATGTGAGCTCATTACTCTCCATATGATCCATATGATCTCTTTGTTTCTTTTTATTTCTTCTCTTTTATTTTATTCCCTCAATATCATAGCAAAATAATCAAGCCCTTGACTCAACACTAATCTAGCTCACGGACTCTATTACATAAGAAGATCATAAACCAAACTCACAACTAGATCATACTAAAAATTTATTCCACTAGATCAAGATATTATCAAAAGGATCGAACTAAGAAAAACGGTAAAGATAAAAGTAACGGTGATATGATACCGGGGCACTCCCCCAAGCTTGGCAGTTGCCAAGGGAAGTGCCCATACCCGACGCTCAGTTCTTCTTTGTTGGTGAAGAAGATGATGGTTTTGTTGATGGTGTAGCTTCTTCCTTAATTTGCGCTTGAGGGCAGAGTTTTGATCCCTCAGGTCATCGATTTCCTGCTCCAGGCTTAGTATATTTTTTCATAATTCCTGCTTGTTTTCCTGCAAGAGGCGAAAAGGGATAAACTTGATCTTAGGTTTCTTTGCTCTATCTGGGAGGCTTGACTTTTTGAACTCCACATGCATGTCCCCAGGTTGAGGTAGTGGGACTTCATCTTCATCTGAGCTCGTCTTCTCCTTTCCCTTAGGTTCATAGTCCTCTTCTTCTTCCGTAGTCCAACCACAATGCTCTACATCCCCATAGACCTTGGGATCTGTAAGGTAATCAGCCACATAGCTTTCTCCTTCCGAATCCTGGGATGACATGTTGCTCAAATCTGTAGCAGAATAGTTCGAAACAAAGACATGAGATTTCTGCGTGATACGGTGGTCAAAACCTTCGGGAGATTATATAATGAATTTTTACCGACCAAAAGAAGTATTGTGCAAGAAAACGGAGCCCGGAGAGCGCATGAGGTGCCCACGAGGAAGGGGGTGCGCCCAGGGGGGTAGGGCGCGCCCTCCACCCTCGTGGAAGCCCCGTTTCCTTCCCGGTCTGCTTCTTATTTTCTTATTTTTTATATATTCCAAAACGGAGAAATATTGCCATTAGAACTGTTTTGGAGTCGGTTTACTTACCGTACCACGTACCTATTCTTTTTCGGAGTTTGAAACGTTCGGAAAGTGTCCCTTATGTATTCCTCTGGGTTACGGTTTCAATAATGTTAGTTTCAACATTTATGGGATTACCTGAGATATAATGTTTGATTCTTTGACCGTTCACCACCTTCGGATTTGTGCCTTCGAAGTTGTTGATTTTTATGGCACCGGAACGATAGACCTCCTCGATGATGTAAGGGCCTTCCCATTTAGAGAGAATTTTGCCTGCAAAAAATCTTAAACGAGAGTTGTATAGCAATACATAATCACCTACATTGAACTCACGCTTTTGTATCCTTTTGTCATGCCATCTTTTAACTTTTTCTTTAAACAACTTGGCATTCTCATAGGCCCGGGTTCTCATTCATCAAGTGAGCTAATGTCAAATAACCTTTTCTCACCGGCAAGTTTGAAATCATAATTGAGCTCTTTAATGGCCCAATATGCCTTATGTTCTAGCTCAAGAGGTAAGTGACATGCTTTTCCATAAGCCATTTTATACGGAGACATACCCATAGGATTTTTGTATGCAGTTCTATAAGCCCATAATGCATCATCAAGTTTCTTGGACCAATTCTTTCTAGATCTATTAACAGTCTTTTGCAAAATTAATTTGAGATCTCTATTACTTAATTCTACTTGACCACTAGACTGTGGGTGATAAGGAGATGCAATTCCATGATTAACATAATACTTAGCAAGCATTTTACGAAAGGCACCATGAATAAAGTGAACCACCATCAGTCATTAAATATCTAGGGACTCCAAACCTCAGGAAAATAACTTCTTTAAGCATCTTAATAGAGGTGTTATGATCAGCACTACTAGTTGGAATCGCTTCTACCCACTTAGTAACATAATCAACATCAACTAAAATATGTGTATACCCATTAGAGGAAGGAAAAGGTCCCATACAATCAAAGACCCAAACATCAAATGGTTCAATAACAAGTGAATAATTCATAGGCATTTCTTGACGTCTACTAATATTACCAATTCTTTGACATTCATCACAAGACAAGACAAACTTACGGGCATGCTTGAAGAGAGTAGTCCAATAAAAACCGGATTGCAATACCTTATGTGCAGTTCTATCTCTAGCATGGTGTCCTCCATAGGCTTCGGAGTGACACTTGCGTAGGATATGTTCCTGTTCATGCTCAGGTACACAACGTCTAATAATACCATCTACTCCTTTATAAAGATGTGGGTCATCCCAAAAGTAATGTCTTAAATCATAGAAGAACTTTTTCTTTTGCTGGTATGTGAAACTAGGTGGTATAAATTTAGCAACAATATAATTAGCACAGTCAACATACCATGGAGCAGTACGAGAAGCATTTATGATAGCTAATTGTTCATTAGGAAAGCTATCATCAATAGGTAGTGGGTCATCAAGAACATTCTCTAACCTAGACAAGTTGTCTACAACGGGGTTTTCAGCTTCCTTTCTATCAATGATATGCAAATCAAATTCTTGTAGCAAGAGAACCCATCTAATAAGTCTAGGTTTAGCATCTTTCTTTTCCATAAGGTATTTAATAGCGGCATGATTAGTGTGAATAGTTACTTTAGAATCAACAATATAAGGTCTGAACTTATCACACGCAAATACAACTGCTAGGAATTCTTTTTCAGTAGTAGCATAATTTCTCTGGGCATTGTCTAGAGTTTTACTAGCATATTGAATAACATTTAATTTCTTATCAACTCTTTGTCCTAGAACAGCCCCTACAGCATAATCACTAGCATCACACATAATTTCAAAGGGTAAATTCCAATCAGGTGGCTGAACAATAGGTGCAGAAATCAAAGCTTTCTTAAGTATTTCAAATGCTTCTACACAATCATCATCAAAGACAAAAGGAATATATTTTTGTAATAGGTTAGTCAGAGGCGGAGGAATTTTTGAGAAGTCCTTAATGAACCTCCTATAAAAATTGGCATGACCTAGAAAACTTCTTATATCTTTGATGTCCTTGGGACACAACATCTTTTCAATAGCATCAACTTTAGCTTTATTAACTTCAATACCTCTTTCAGAAATTTTATGCCCCAAGACAATACCTTCATTAACCATAAAGTGGCACTTCTCCCAATTCAAGACAAGATTAGTTTCTTCACATCTCTGCAAAACTCGATCAAGGTTGCTCAAGCAATCATCAAAAGAGGATCCATAAACGGAGAAATCGTCCATGAAAACCTCACAAATCTTTTCACTAAAGTCAGAGAATATAGCCATCATGCATCTTTGAAAGGTAGTAGGTGCATTAAATAAACCAAAAGACATATATCTATAAGCAAAGGTACCGAAAGGGAAAGTAAAAGTGGTCTTAGCTTGATCATCAGCTGACATAGGTATTTGAGAGAAACCAGAGTAACCATCTAGAAAGCAAAAATGTGTATGTTTGGATAATCTTTCTAGAATTTGATCAATAAAAGGAAAAGGGTAATGATCTTTTTTAGTAGCTTTATTTAATTTGCGGAAATGAATTACCATCCTATAACCTGCAATAATTCTTTGTGGGATCAATTCATCTTCATCATTAGGAGCAACGGTAATACCTCCCTTCTTAGGGACAAAATGGACATGACTTACACACTAACTATCAGCAACGGGATAAATTATACCTGCCTCAAGGAGTTTTAATATTTCCTTTCTTACCACTTCTTTCATCTTAGGATTTAGCTGTCGTTGATGATCAATAACTGGTTTGGCATCCTTCTCCAAATTTATTTTGTGTTGACATAGAGTGGGACTAATGCCCTTAAGATCATCAAGAGTATATCCAATAGCAACACGATGCTTCTTGAGAGTTTTCAATAATTTCTTTTCTTCATGCTCTGAAAGGTTAGCACTAATAGTAACATGATATGCCTTCTTTTCATCAATATAAGCATATTTAAGAGTATCAGGTAACGGTTTGAGCTCAAACACGGGATCACCCTTGGGTGGAGGAGGATCCCCTAGGATTTCAACAGGCAAGTTGTGTTTCAGAATAGGTCCTTGTTTAAAGAATACTTCATCTATTTCCCTTCTTTCATTCATGAACATATCGTTTTCATGGTCGAGCAAATATTGTTCTAAAGGATCATTAGGAGGCACAACAATAGAAGCAAGACCAATAATTTCATCCTTACTAGGTAATTCCTCATCATGGGGTTGTCTACGAAATTTAGAGAAGTTAAACTCATGAGACATATCACCCAAACCAATAGTAACAACATCCTTTTTGCAGTCTATCCTAGCATTAACAATATTTAAGAGGGGTCTACCAAATATAATGGGACAAAAGCTATCTTGTGGTGAACCAAGAACAAGAAAATCAGCAGGATATTTAACCTTCCCACACAAGACTTCAACATCTCTAACTATCCCAATCGGTGAAATAGTATCTCTATTGGCAAGCTTAATTGTAACATCGATATCTTCTATCTTAGCAGGTGCAATATCATGCATAATTTCTTTGTATAAGGTATGAGGTATTGCACTAGCACTAGCACCCATATCACATAAGCCATGATAACAATGATCTCCTATTTTAACAGAAATAACAGGCATGCCTATAACAGGTCTATGTTTATCCTTAGCACCATGTTTAGCAATTCTAGCAGTTTCTTCACAGAAATAAATAACCTGCCCATCAATATTATCGGCCAAGAGATCTTTAACCATAGTGATATTAGTTTCAACTTTAATTTGCTCAGGGGGTTTGTGTGTCCTAATATTACTCTTGTTGACTACTGTTGAAGCTTTACCATGATCCTTAATTCTAACAGGGAAAGGTGGTTTCTCAACATAAGCAGTGGGAACAACAGGATCATCATAAGTGATAGTTTTTTCTTCAAATTTAATAGGTGCAACTACTTTTGTTTCAATGGGAGGATTATATTTAAACCACTTCTCCTTAGGGAGATCAACATGAGTAGCAAAAGATTCACAGAAAGAAGCTAATATCTCAGAGTCAAGTCCATATTTAGTGCTAAACTTATGGAAAACATTAGTATCCATAAAAGATTTAACACAATCAAACTTAGGTGTCATACCTGACTCCTTACCTTCGTCGAGATCCCAATCTTCAGAGTTGCGTTTAATCCTCTCCAATAAATCCCATCTGAATTCAATAGTTTTCATTATAAAAGAACCAACACAATAAGTATCGAGCATGGAGCGATTGTTGTCAGAAAGCCGATCATAAAATTTTTGAATAATCATTTATCTTGAGAGATCGTGATTGGGGCATGAATATAACATTGACTTAAGCCTCTCCCAAGCTTGAGAGATGCTTTCTCCTTCGCGAGGCCAAAAATTATATATATATAATTACGATCACGATGAACAGATGCATAGGATAAAACTTCTGGTGAAATTCCAATTTCAATCGCTTATAGTCCCATGATCCCATATCATCACATAGCCTATACCATGTCAATGCATCTACCTTCAAAGATAAAGGGAATACCTTCTTCTTGATAACATCATCGGGCATACCTGAAAGCTTAAATAATCCACAAACTTCATCCACATAGATTAAGTGCAAATCGGGATGCAATGTTCCATCTCCTACAAAAGGATCAGCTAGCAGTTTCTCTATCATACCTGAAGGAATTTCAAAGTAAATATTTTCAGTAGGTTGGGGGGTAGCTAATTGTGGTTCCGGACGAGGTGAAGATACCCCGAACAAACCCATCAAAGGATTATGTTCCATAGTAACAAGTGACAATAAATTTCAGCACACTATATAAATTTTTCCTTACCAAATTCCACCTACCAAAGGCGCTTCACTCCCCCGCAACGGCGCCAGAAAAGAGTCTTGATGACCCAAAAGTACGGGGGATCTATCGTAGTCCTTTCAATAAGTAAGAATGTCGAACCCAACGAGGAGCAGAAGGAAATGATAAGCGGTTTTCAGCAAGGTATTCTCTGCAAGCACTGAAATTATCGGTAACAGATAGTTTTGTGATAAGCTAATTGGTAATGAGTAGCAAGTAATAAAAGTAAATAAGGTGCAGCAAGATGGCCCAATCCTTTTTGTAGCAAAGGACAAGCCTGGACAAACTCTTATATGAAGGAAAGCGCTCCTGAGGACACATGGGAATTATCGTCAAGCTAGTTTTCATCACGATCATATGATTCGCGTTCAGTACTTTGATAATTTGATATGTGGGTGGACCGGTGCTTGGGTACTGTCCTTACTTGGAAAAGCATCCCACTTATGATTAACCCCTATTGCAAGCATCCGCAACTACAACAGAAGTATTAAGGGAAACCTAACCATAGCATGAAACATATGGATCCAAATCAGCCCCTTACGAAGCAACGCATAAACTAGGGTTTAAGCTTCTGTCACTCTAGCAACCCATCATCTACTTATTACTTCCCAGTGCCTCCCTCTAGGCCCAAACAATGGTGAAGTGTCATGTAGTCGACGTTCACATGACACCACTAGAGGTATGACATCATACATCTCATCAAAATATCGAACGAATACCAAATTCACATGACTACTAATAGCAAGACTTCTTCCATGTCCTCAGGAACAAACGTAACTACTCACAAAGCATATTCATGTTCATAATCAGAGGGGTATTAATATGCATAATGGATTTGAACATATAATCTTCCACCAAGTAAACCAACTAGCATCAACTACAAGGAGTAATCAACACTACTAGCAACCCACAGGTACCAATCTGAGGTTTGGATACAAAGATTGGATACAAAAGATGAACTAGGGTTTGAGATGAGATGGTTCTGGTGAAAATGTTGATGGAGAGTGACCCCCTCCCGATGAGAAGATGTTTGGTGATGACGATGGTGATGATTTGCCCCTCCCGGAGGGAAGTTTCCCCAGCAGAACAGCTCCGCCGGAGCCCTAGATTGGTTCCGCCAATGTTCTGCCTCGTGGCGGCGGAGTTTCATCTCGTAAGCTTGCTTATGATTTTTTTCTCAGACCAAAGACCTCATATAGCAGAAGATGGGCATCGGAGGGCCATGATAACCCCAAAGTATAGGGGATCGCAATAGTTTTCGAGGGTAGAGTATTCAACCCAAATTTATAGATTCGACACAAGGGGAGCCAAAGAATATTCTCAAGTATTAGCACCCGAGTTGTCAATTCAACCACACCTAGAAACTTAATATATGCAGCAAAGTGTTTAGCAACAAAGTAATATGATAGTAGTGGTAACAGTAGCAAAAGGTAATGGTAGCAAAAGTAGTGTTTTTGGTATTTTGTAGCGATGATAGCAATAGCAACGGAAAAGTAAATAAGCGAAGAGCAATATATGGAAAGCTCGTAGGCAATGGATCGGTGATGGAGAATTATGCCGCATGCGGTTCATCATGTAACAGTCATAACCTAGGGTGACACAGAACTAGCTCCAATTCATCAATGTAATGTAGGCATGTATTCCGAATATACTCATACATGCTTATGGAAAAGAACTTGCATGACATCTTTTGTCCTACCCTCCCGTGGCAGCGGGGTCCTAGCGGAAACTAAGGGATATTAAGGCCTCCTTTTAATAGAGTACCAGAACAAAGCATTAACACATAGTGAATACATGAACTCCTCAAACTACGGTCATCACCGGTAAGTATCCCGATTATTGTCACTTCGGAGTTAACGGATCATAACACATAATAGGTGACTATAGACTTGCAAGAAGGATCAAGAACTCTCATATATTGATGAAAACATAATTGGTTCAGATCTGAAATCATGGCACTCGGGCCCTAGTGACAAGCATTAAGCATAACAAAGTCATAGCAACATCAATCTCAGAACATAGTGGATACTAGGGATCAAACCCTAACAAAACTAACTCGATTACATGATAAATCTCATCCAACCCATCACCATCCAGCAAGCCTACGATGTCATTACTCATGCACGGCGGTGAGCATCATGAAATTGGTGATGGAGGATGGTTGATGATGACGATGGCGACGGATTCCCCTCTCTGGAGCCCCGAACGGACTCCAGATCAGCCCTCCCGAGAGGTTTTAGGGCTTGGCGGCGGCTCCGTACCGTAAAACGCGATAATTTATTCTCTCTGATTTTTTCTCCCCAAAAGCAAATATATAGAGTTGGAGTTGAGGTCGGAGGAGCTCCATGGGGCCCATGAGGTAGGGGGCACGCCCTAGGGGGGCAGGCGCGCCCCCCCACCCTCGTGGACAGGTGGTGGGCCCCTGGTCTTCATCTTTTGCAAGGATTTTTTATATTTTCCGAATAGATGTTCTGTGAAGTTTCAGGTCATTCCGAGAACTTTTGTTTCTGCACATAAATAACACCATAGCAATTCTGCTGAAAACAGCGTCAGTCCGGGTTAGTTCCATTCAAATCATGCAAGTTAGAGTCCAAAACAAGGGCAAAAGTGTTTGGAAAAGTAGATACGATGGAGACGTATCAACTCCCCCAAGCTTAAACCTTTGTTTGTCCTCAAGTAATTCAGTTGATAAACTGAAAGTGATAAAGAAAAACTTTTACAAACTCTGTTTGCTCTTGTTGTTGTAAATATGTAAAGCCAACATTCAAGTTTTCAGCAAAGATTATGACTAACCACATTCACGATAATGCTTAGGTCTCAAGTTTACTCATATCAATGGCATAATCAACTAGCGAGCAATAATAATAAATCTCAGGTGACAACACTTTCTCAAAAGAATCATAATATGATATAACAAGATGGTATCTCGCTAGCCCTTTCTAAGACCGCAAAACATAAATGCAGAGCACCTTTAAAGATCAAGGACTGACAAGACATTATAATTCATGGTAAAAGAGATCCAGTCAAGTCATACTCAATTTAAACTAACAATAATGAATGCAAATGACAGCAGTGCTCTCCAACTGGTGCTTTTTAATAAGAGGATGATGACTCAACATAAAAGTAAATAGATAGGCCTTCGCAGAGGGAAACAGGGATTTGTAGAGGTGCTAGAGCTCGGTTTTGAAATAGAGATGAATAATATTTTGAGAAGTATACTTTCATTGTCAACATAACAACCAAGAGATGGCGATATCTGCCATGCTACACACATTATAGGCGGTTCCCAAACAGAATGGTAAAGTTTATACTCCCCCTCCACCAACAAGCATCAATCATGGCTTGCTCAAAACAATGAGTGCCTCCAACTAACAACAGTCCCAGGGGGAGTTTTGTTTGCAATTATTTTGATTTAGTTTGCATAAAGCATGGGACTGGGCATCCCGGTGACCAACCACTTTCTAATGAGTGAAGAGCGGAGTCCACTCCTCTTGAGAATAACCCGCCTAACATGGAAGATACATACAACCCTAGTTGATACATGAGCTATTCGAGCATACAAAACAGGATATTTATTTGAAGCTTTAGAGTTTGTCACATACAAATTTACTTGGAATGGCAGGTAGATACCATATATAGGTAGGTATGGTGGACTCATATGGAATAAATTTAGGGTTTAAGGGATTGGATGCACAAGCAGTATTCCTGCTTAGTGCAGGTGAAGGCTAGCAAAAGACTGGGAAGCGACCAGCTAGAGAGTGACAACAGTCATGAACATGCAATAAAATTAATCAACACCGAATGCAAGCATGAGTAGGATATAATGCACCATGAACATAAATATCGTGAAGGCTATGTTGATTTTGTTTCAACTACATGCGTGAACATGCGCCAAGTCAAGTCACTTAAATCATTCAGAGGAGGATACCACCCTATGATACCACATCACAACCATTTTAATAGCATGTTGGCACGCGAGCTAAACCATTATAAGCTCCTAGCTAATTAAGCATGGCACAAGAAACTATGATCTCTAGTTGTCATTGCAAACGTGTTTATTCATAATAGGCTGAATCAGGAACGATGAACTAATCATATTTAAAAAAACAAGAGAGGTCGAGTTCATGCCAGCTTTTCTCATCTCCGTCAGTCGATTATATATCGTCATAATTGCCTTTCACTTGCACGACCGAATAGTGTGAATAATAATAAGAGTGCACGTGCATTGGACTAAGCTGGAATCTGCAAGCATTCAATAAACAGGAGAAGACAAGGCAATATGGGCTCTTTTATCAGATCAACAATAATGCATATAAGAGCTACTTCAACAATTTAATCATGGTCTTCTCCTATCGACCCCCAAAGAAAAGAAAAGAACTAAAACTATTTACACGGGAAAGCTCCCAACAAGCAAAAGAAGAACATGAAATCTTTTTGGGTTTCCTTTTTAATTACTACTACAAGCATGGAAAGTAAACTAATTAAAAGCTACAACTAATTTTTTTCTTTTTCTTAAGGTTTATTAAACACACAAGAAGAGAGCATAAAAAGGAAAATAAACTAGCATGGATGATACAATGAAAAAGTATGAGCACCGACATCTAGCAATGAGTGTGTGAACATGAATATAATGTCGGTGGGAAATACGTACTCCCCCAAGCTTAGGCTTTTGGCCTAAGTTGGTCTATGGAAATGGTTGGCCTGGCGGATATCCATAATAATAGTTGGGGTCGTACTGAGATGCAGTGGCTATCGCCTCCTGAGTTGCAGTGTGGCGACGAGCGGCCTCCGTCCTCCTCTTGTACTCAACCGCCTCCTGTCTGGTAATAACATATCTTCCTTTTGCCTCCTCACAAAGGAACTAGTGAGATAGTGGTACTGGCTGCACTTTTCTTCCTCGAAGCTCACAAGATCCGCGTTACGCAAATATGCGTTAAATTCTTCCTTAATTCCCGCTCGATCCATAAAGTTTTCAGAAGGCCATTCACAAGGACGCACTGGAGCGTATCTTGGTGGCTCTTTATCAGCATCACGCATTGCAAGCCTGGGTCCTTGCTTCCTTGAAGAACCACCTTGGAACATTTTCCTAAGCATATTTCTTCATCTGAAAAATTTCTGAAATTTTTAGTAACTTCAAAATAAAAGTGAACCAAACTCAATAAAATTGATAGCAACTACTCCTATAAGTGCCTAGAGCCTATATCATGCATCAAAACTACTTGGAACCATATAAATTTGACATGCAAGCTCAAGAACATGGTCACCTAGGCAGCACAAATTTGCAAGGAATAAAGCACTAGAACAAAAACTAATTGGACCAATGGAGGAGTCACATACCAAGGAACAATCTCCCCAAGCAGTTTTGTGAGAGGTGCTTTGAGCAAGGAGATCGAAAATGGCAGCAAAACGAGCTTGGACTCGGGTTTGAGCTGGATATTCGTGTTTGTGGGAGGAAGGAGTGTGTGGGTGAAAGGATAAGTGGATGAGGGCCACCATGGGCCCACGAGGCAGGGGGCGCGCCCAGGGGGTAGGGCGCGCCCCTGGCCCTCGTGGCCAGGTGCCAGCTCCTCCTGCTGTGTTCTCAGTGCCAAATATTCTCCAATATTCCAGAAAAAAATCATATTTAAAATTTCAGGGCATTTGGAGAACTTTTATTTTCGGGGTATTTTTATATTGCACGGATAATTCAGATAACAAACAGAAAATACTATTTTATTTTATTTAATATAAATAACAGAAAGTAAAAGGAGGGTACCAAAGGTTGTGCTTTCTAGTTTCATCCATCTCATGCTCATCAAAAGGAATCCACTAACAAGGTTGATCAAGTCTTGTTAATGAACTCATTTCGAATAACATGGAACCGAAGAAATTTCGAATAACACTATGTTACCTCAACGGGGATACGCACATCCCCAATAATAAGAATATCATATTTCTTCTTGACAGTAGGAAGAGGAAATTCAAAACCTCCAAAAATAATCGATGGAAATTTTCCAATAGAGTTGATACTATGAACTTGAGGTTGTTTCCTCGGAAAGTGTACCGTATGCTCATTACCATTAACATGAAAAGTGACATTGCCTTTGGTGCAATCAATAACAGCCCCTTTACTACCTGTGTCGGGTTATCAGGACCATGTGTTTCTTCAATAGGTAATGGATTAAGATCATATGTTTCTTCAACAGGCAGTAAATTAACACCGTGTATTTCTTCAATAGGAGGTAAATTCTTAACATCTTCAGCTTTAATACCTTTTTCTTTCATAGATTTCTTTGCCTCTTGCATATCTTCAGGACAGAGAAATAGAATACCCCTCTTCTTCAGAGTTGGTTTAGGAATAGGCTCAGGAGTTGGTTCAGGAACTGTCCAATTATTTTCATTTGTCAACATATTATTCAATAGAATTTCAGCTTCATCGGGTGTTCTTTCCCTGAAAACAGAACCAGCACAACTATTCAGGTAATCTCTGAAAGCATCGGTTAATCCATTATAAAAGATATCGAGTATTTCATTTTTTCTTAAGAGGATGATCAGGCAAAGCATTAAGTAACTTGAGAAGCCTCCCCCAAGCTTGTCGGAGACTCTCTTCTTCGATTTGCACAAAATTATATATATCCCTTAAGGCAGCTTGTTTCTTATGAGCAGGGAAATATTTAGCAGAGAAGTAATAAATCATATCCTGGGGACTACGCACACAACCAGGATCAAGAGATTTAAACCATATCTTAGCATCACCCTTTAATGAGAACGGAAATATTTTAAGGATATAAAAGTAACGAGTTCTCTCATCATTGGTGAATAGGGTAGCTATATTATTTAATTTAGTAAGATGTGCCACAACAGTTTCAGATTCATAGCCATGAAAAGGATCAGATTCAACCAAAGTAATTATATCAGGATGAATAGAGAATTCATAATCCTTATCAGTAACACAGATAGGTGAAGTAGCAAAAGCAGGGTCAGGTTTCATCCTAGCATTTAGAGATTGCTTATTCCATTTAGCTAATAACCTCTTAAGTTCGTATCTATCTTTGCAAGCTAAAATAGCTAGAGCAGCTTCTTTTTCAAAAATATAACCCTCAGGAATAACAGGTGAGTCTTCATCATCACTTTCATCAGTATTATCAGATTCAATATTTTCACTCTCTCTAACCCTAGCAAGTTGTTCATCAAGAAATTCACCAAGTGGCACAGTAGTATCAAGCATAGAAGTAGTTTCATCATAAGTATCATGCATAACAGAAGTGGCATCATCAATAACATGTGACATATCAGAACGAATAGCAGAAGAAGGTTTAGGTGTCACAAGCTTACTCAAAATAGAAGGTGAATCAAGTGCAAAGCTAGATGGCAGTTCCTTACCTCCCCTCGTAGTTGAGGGATAAATCTTTGTTTTTGGATCTCTAAAGTTCTTCATAATGATAAGAAGATATAAATCATAAGTGACTCAAAGAATAGAGCTATGCTCCCCGGCAACGGCGCCAGAAAATAGTCTTGATAATCCACAAGTATAGGGGATCGCAACCGTTTTCGAGGGTAGAGTATTCAACCCAAATTTAGTGATTTGACACAAGGGGAGCCAAAGAATATTATCAAGTATTAGCAGCTGAGTTATCAATTCAACCACACCTGGAAACTTAATATCTGCAGCAAAGTGTTTAGTAGCAAAGTAATATGATAGTAGTGGTAACGGTAGCAAAAGTAGTGTTTTCGGTATTTTTGTAGTGATGATATAAATAGCAACGGAAAAGTAAATAAGAGAAGAACAATGTATGGAAAGATCGTAGGCAATGGATCGGTGATTGAGAATTATGCCGGATGCGGTTCATCATGTAACAGTCATAACCTAGGGTGACACAGAACTAGCTCCAATTCATCAATGTAATGTAGGCATGTATTCCGAATATAGTCATACGTGCTTATGGAAAAGAACTTGCATGACATCTTTTGTCCTACCCTCCCGTGGCAGCGGGGTCCTAGCGGAAACTAAGGGATATTAAGGCCTCCTTTTAATAGAGTACCGGAACAAAGCATTAACACACAGTGGATACATGAACTCCTCAAACTACGGTCATCACCGTTAAGTATCCCGATTATTGTCACTTCGGGGTTAACGGATCATAACACATAATAGGTGACTATAGACTTGCAAGAAGGATCAAGAACTCTCCTATATTGATGAAAACATAATTGGTTCAGATCTGAAATCATGGCACTCGGGCCCTAGTGACAAGCATTAAGCATAGCAAAGTCATAGCAACATCAATCTCAGAACATAGTGGATACTAGGGATCAAACTCTAACAAAACTAACTCGATTACATGATAAATCTCATCCAACCCATCACCGTCCAGCAAGCCTACGATGGAATTACTCACGCACGGTGATGAGCATCATGAAATTGGTGATGGAGGATGGTTGATGATGACGATGGCGACGGATTCCCCTCTCCGGAGCCCCGAATGGACTCCAGATCAGCCCTCCCGAGAGGTTTTAGGGCTTGGCGGCGGCTCCATATTGTAAAACGTGATAATTTCTTCTCTCTGATTTTTTTCTCCCCGAAAGCAAATATATAGAGTTGGAGTTGAGGTCGGAAAAGCTCCAGCGGGCCCACGAGGTAGGGGGCGCGCCCTAGGGGGTAGGCGCCCCCCCACCCTCGTGGACAGGTGGTGGGCCCCCTGGTCTTCATCTTTTGCAAGGATTTTTTATATTTTCCGAATAGATGTTCCGTGAAGTTTCAGGTCATTCCGAGAACTTCTGTTTCTGCACATAAATAACACCATAGCAATTCTGCTGAAAACAGCGTCAGTCCGGGTTAGTTCCATTCAAATCATGCAAGTTAGAGTCCAAAACAAGGGCAAAAGTGTTTGGAAAAGTAGATACGACGAAGACGTATTAGGCCACCAGGGGGGCCACGAGGCAGGGGGCGCGCCCCCCACCCTCGTGGCTGGAGGGTGGCCCCCTCTGGTACTTCTTGCGCTCAATATTTTATATATATTCTGGAAATAACTTTTGTGAAGTTTCAATACTTTTGGAGCTGTGGAGAATAAGTCTCTAATATTTGCTCCTTTTCCAGCCCAGAATACCAGTTGCTGGCATTCTCCCTCTTCATGTAAACCTTGTAAAATAAGAGAGAATAGGCATAAGTATTGTGACATAATGTGTAATAACAACACATAATGCAATAAATATCGATATAAAAGCATGATGCAAAATGGACGTCTCAATCACCTAGTTGGAATATGTGCCATACTCTTTAGGGAGTTCGACCTCTGTCCATTCGGCGGCGAAGTCGGCCAACACCTGAGATTTAATGGCTCGGTGCAACTTATATGTTATTTCAAATGGTAAGAGCTCAATAGCCCATTAGGCGATCCGGTCGATGGCATCCCGGTTGTTTATAATACCATTAAGTGGTACTTCGGAAGCCACCGTGATCGAACACTCTTGAAAGTAGCGCCACAGCTTCCGGGATGCCATGAAGACCGCACACGCTATCTTTTGAGAATGCGGGTATCGGGATTTGCATGGTGTGAGGACAGTCGATACATAGTATACGGGTTTTTAAGTGGGAATTTATGTCCCTCTTCCTCTTGTTCGACGACGAGTACCACACTCACCACCTGATGTGTTGCAGATATGTACAGTAACATCGGTTCACCGACGTTTGGCGCGGCCAGGATTGGGTTGCTTGCTAACAAAGCTTTTATTTCTTCTAGTCCGGCTGTTGCAGCAACCGCCCACGCGAAGTGGTCGGTGCGTCGGAGCAGGCGATACAATGGCAGCGCCTTTTTTCCTAATCTGTAGATGAAGCAGCTCAAATCTACTACGCATCCTGCTAGTTTTTGGACCTGTTTGAGGTCTGTTGGTGTAGCCAACTATGACAGGGCTCGGATTTCGGCTGGGTTTGCTTCGATTCCCCTATTGGAAACAATGAACCCAAGCAGTATTCCGACGGGAACGCCGGAAATATGTGTTTTCTGGATTGAGCCGTATGTCATATCTTCGGAGGTTGTCGAATGTAAGGCGTAAGTCGTCCACTAATGATTTGACATGCTTAGTTTTGATGACTACATCATCTACATATGCTTCATCTGTCTTGCTGATTTGCTTTTGTAGGCACGTTTGAATCATGCGTTGGTATGTGGAGCCAGCATTTCTGAGCTCAAAGGGCTTGGTGTTGAAGCGGAACGGCCCGTATGGGGTGATGAATGCTGTTGCGGCTTGATCGGATTCCTTCATTTTGATTTGATGGTATCTGGAATATGCGTCGAGGAAGCACAGTGAGTCATGCCCTCCTGTTTCATCAATAATCTGGTCGATGCGGGGTAGTGGGAAGGGATTCTTAGGGCATGCTTTATTAAGGTCCTTAAAGTCGACACACAAGTGCCAGGATTTATCCTTCTTTGGCACCATGACCAGGTTTGCTAGCCAGTCCGGATGCTTGATCTCTCTGATAAACCCAACTTTGAGTAGCTTGGCTAGCTCCTCACCCATAGCCTGTCGTTTGGGTTCGAAAAACCGCCACAGTGTTTTCTTGACTGGCTTGTATCCCTTCAGTATGTTGAGACAATGTTCATCCAGCGCGCGTGGGATTCCCGGCATATCCGAGGGGTTCCAGGCGAAGATGTCCCAGTTCTCGCGCAAGAACGCACGCAATGCGGCGTTGACCGCCGGATCCAGCTGTGCCCCAATGGAAGATGTCTTCTTGGGGTCCGTCGGGTGATCTTGAAATTTGACTATCCTGTCTGCTGGCTTGAAAGAAGTGGATTTAGGCCTTTTATCAAGAACTATGTCGTCTCTGTCCACCGTGGAACACAGAGCGGTGTGCTCCTCGGCCGCCAGGGCTTCGCGTAGTGCCTCGAGTGCTAGGGATGCGGTTTTGTTTTCGGCGCAGAGTGCTACGTCCGGATCACTGGAGATAGTGATAACACCGTTGGGCCCTGGCATTTTGAGCTTCATCTACCCATAATGAGGTATAGCTTGAAAGCGTGTGAATGCATCTCACCCTAACAGGGCATGATATCCGCTGTTGAAAGGGGCCACTGGGAAGATTATCTCTTCAGACCTATAATTCTCTGTCGTGCCGAATACCACATCTAGTTTAATTTTCCCTGAGCATCTTGCTTCCCGACTGGGGATGATTCCTCGAAAGGATGTATTGCTTTGCTCAATGTGACTCATGTCCATCTGCATTTTATTGAGCGTGTCTTCGTAGATGAGGTTCAGTTCGCTGCCGCCTTCCATGAGCACTTTAGTGAGGCGAAAGCCGTCTACAATTGGGTTTAGAACCAAAGCGGCTGGTGCTCGGGCTGATCGGGCCCTTAGCTCGTCATTGGCATTGAAGGTTATCGCCATATCATTCCAAGGATTTATTGTGGCTACATGATTGACTTCGGCGAGGTCGCGGAGCGCCCTTTTGTGCTGGTTGTTTGAAGAAAAGATCTCAAAGACCGTAAACACGCCAAGGTCGTTATACTTGGGGGAATGCCCTGTCGGAGTAGTGTTGGTGAGGATAGCCTCCCTGCTTTTAGCCACCTGCTGGAGTATCCAACATGCCCGAAGGTTATGAGTTGGCTCGGAATTTGGCAGCATGTGTATCTGACAGGGCTTGTCGAGCCATTCATCAAGGACGGTTCTGTGTCCTGGTAAGGGCTGAATTGTTCTTTCCATGGAAGAATGATCAGGTGCCCCGTAAGGGTGCATCCTTTTTGTTCGGCTGGTGGGTGGCTTAAAGGCCGGTGGCTCCCACTAAGCTGTCCGGGCTTTGCATGTGCTTTCCATTGCGCAGTACTTCTATACTATGTGTGCCAAATCGACAAAGTGCAAAATGCGGCGCCGATTGAGGGCGTTGAGGATGCCCTCGTCCGTATAGTTGCGGCAAAAGACTGATACCACATCGTTGTCGTAGCAATCTTTGATCTTGTTTTTAACAAGTAGGAACCTAGCCCAAAAGTGATGGACTGTTTCCAGAGGTTGCTGTCGTATATACATTAAATCGCATATGTCCGGGGGACCGGAATTGCTTGGAGAGTATTGATTGTGGTGGGTGGGTGCGCTTGAATCCGAACCTTGACCCATTGTGGAATCCGGATTTTGAAAATTTTCTGAGATCATTGGCCTAGGGTCCGGAGTGTCCAGGGTTTTTTTAGACTTATTGCCGGATTCTATGTTCGGGAGACAGATAGTCCCTTCTGGAAGATGAGTGTCCGGCTCATAGGGCTCGGAGATCCGAACATAGTTTGTTTTTAGTATAGGAGGAGCGATATCCTCAACTTGTTTTTCCACAACAGTCACCAGGTGGGTGACAGGTGGAGACCTAATTTCCCTCTGATCGGGTTTAAGCCCAATCAAGTCATAATCCGTTGCGACCCCCAGGGTAGCGATGTGATCTAGCAGTTCGTTTAAAGACGAGACATCTGTCGGATCCATCTTACCGACGCTTTCGAGGTTAATGCGGAGATGATTTTTGGCAATCCGAGGGACCGCCTTGGGCTTGATGGCTGGGCGGGCGCCTATGGCGAAATTGCCGATATGGAGGATCTACCCAGGAGCTAGGGCTTTTCTAGAGGTGATTTCGTCGTTTGATGACAAGGCGAGCCATCAATCCTTCTATCGACAACACGGAGTAAGTCTCAATGAAAGCACCAATGTCAGTGTCAAAACCGGCAGATCTCGGGTAGGGGGTCCCGAACTGTGTGTCTAAGGATTGAAGGTAACAGGAGGCAGGGGACACGATGTTTACCCAGGTTCGGACCCTCTTGATGGAGGTAAAACCCTACATCCTGCTTGATTGACTTTGATGAGTATAGGGGTTACAAGAGTTGATCTACCACGAGATCGTAATGGCTAAACCCTAGATGTCTAGCCTATATGATTATGGTTGCTTCTACGGACTAAACCCTCCAGTTTATATAGACACCGGAGGGGCCTAGGGTTGTACAGAGTCGGTTTACAGAGAAAGGAATCTTCATATCCTGAGCGCCAAGCTTGCCTTCCACACCAAGGAGAGTCCCATCCGGACACGTAGGAAGGTCCTCAATCTTGTATCTTCACGGCCCATGCCGCATAGCCCGACCATTCGAGGACCCCATAATCTAGGATTCCCTCACCTCCGCACCATCCCAGCCGGCTCGGCAGTCAAGTTCATCAAGGGCCTCGTGAGCCGGTTCGGGGTCCCTAATCGCATCATCACTAACAACGGCTCGCAGTTCACTAGCAACCTTTTCAAAACATATTGTGCTAACCTTGGAATGCAGATATGCTACGCCTCAGTGGCACACCCGTGAGCAATGGCCAGGCCGAGCACGCCAACGCGGAGGTCCTGAGAGGCCTCAAGGAAAGAACCTTCAAGAAGAAGCTCGAGGCCTGCAGCAGGGGCCGGCTCGATGAGCTCCAGTCTGTGTGTTGTGGTCCATCCACACTACTGTGACCAAGCCGACGGGCGAAACTCCATTATTCCTCATCTACGAAGCTGAAGCGGTTCTCCCTCACGAGGCCATGCATCACTCTGTGCGGGTCTTGGCGTTTGACGAGGCACGCTAGGACACCTCATGGGGTATGGACCTCGTGCTGGGGAAGGAACGATGCCGCCAAGCTTCGCTCCGAGCAGCGAGGTACCAGCAGGCGCTGCGGCGGTACCACTGCTGCAGTGTTCGCTCCAGGACGCTCAAGGTGGGTGATCTCGTCCTGAAGCGGGTGCTCTCCAAGGAGGGGTTGCATAAGCTCTCACCCATGTGGGAGGGCCTATTCAGGATCGCTCGCGTCTCCAGGCCTGGCGTCGCGCGCCTGGAGACGCGGGACGAGATCCCTATCCAGAACGGCTGGAACATCCAGCACCTCCGGAAGTTCTACCCATGAAGCAAGGCCCCGTGCCTGTGAAGGTCTCCGCTCGTGACACTCTCACGTATTAATGAGTGGGTCTGTACACACCCCAGAGTCTCCTGAGCGCCGCCCGCAGGACTCATGGGGGCTCCCTCCCATGTCCTAGTGGCAGCACTTAGATCCGCACTAGTGAGAAGACTTGACTAGGTGCCGTACGCAGCTGTTCTTTTGCTTGCTTTCTGTAGTTGGTTGTAACTTTGAAATGGAATTCAGAGTTACGCATTTTTCCATTCGCTTGAGTTGGATTTTTCTCCTCTTACTTCGTTCACCTCTTAATCTTGACCTGGGAAGAGCGACAGTTGTCTGTCCCTCCTCCTCGCGCATCCAACATGCGGGGGCTAGGCAGGTGTGCATGTTTGGGTTCTCCCGCACGCAAATACACCTCGTTGAAACCCCGTTTCCCTAGTTCTTCGGCTTTCTTAATCCTCGCGGGACGCTCTCGAATGAGCTCGTGGACATGCGCACCCTCTCAAGTCCGTGCCCCGGGGCAGCGCGACGCGGTGCACTAGCCACAACCAACCCATGCCTGGGGGCTCGTGCGATGAACAATAAGGCGCCCTATCAAGCTTTCTAAAAACTCTGCAGCTCTACAACGTCTCATGAGGCAGACGGATCCTGCGTCGTGAGAAAGGGGGCTTTGCCAGGTGCCGTTGGAAGGGCGTGCCCTCGTGGGGTGGGAAACAACCGCCAGCACATCAAGCTAAGTTACCCTAACCGCACCTACTCAGGACATAGATATCATGGCATAACATCAAATAATAAATATAGCGCAGTGGCATAAGTGCCATGGTTCATCACACACCCCAGCAGGGGCATCTACTTTTTCAAAATGCAAGAGAAAGGAAAGGTTAAACAAAAGCAAGCCACACTCCTGCAGCAGCTCTCGAGGCCAGGCTCCAGTGTAACACCCCGGATGTAACTTACCTAATATGTATTCAAACTCTTGCCATTTCCGACGCTAAGTTATATCATTTCCTCGTTGTCGGGTTTTTGTCTCCGTGTGTTTTGTCTTTGTCATGCATCTCATATCATGTCATCATGTGCATTGCATTTGCATACATGTTCGTCTCATGCATCCGAGCATTTTCCCCGTTGTCCATTTTGCATTCTGGCGCTCCTATGTCCTCCGGTGTCCCTTTCTACCTCTTTTCGTGTGCGGGTGCTAAACGTTTTCGGTTTGGACCGAGACTTGTCATGTGGCCTTGGTTTACTACCGGTAGACCGCCTGTCAAGTTCCGTACCATTTGGAGTTCGTTTGATACTCCAACGGTTAACCGAGGGACCGAAAAGGCCTCGTGTGTGTTGCAGCCCAACACCCTTCCAAAGTGGCCCAAAACCCACCAAAACCTCTCCCATCACCTAGGCCGTTCGATCACGATCGCGTGGCCGAAAACCACACCTCATTTGGAGCTTCCTAGCTCCCTCTACCTCTATAAATAGATCTCCTCCCCGAAATCCCGGGTCTTCTTCCACCCTAACCCTAGTCCATCTTCCCCGTCGCGAGCCGGACATGTCCGCCGCGCCGGACACCGCGTCCGCCGCCGCCCGCGACCACTGAGGTCCCGCCACGTGGCACCGTCTTCCTCCCTCCGCCGACCGGCTCCGCCGCCTCTCCCTTCCCGGCCGTCGCACTCCACGGCGCCGGCGAGCCACGCCGCCACCGGGCCGCCCCGCGCCGGCACCTACCTCGCCGCCCAGCCTCCTCTACCTCGCCGCTGTGTGTCCCGGTCTGGATCCGGGCGGATCCGGCCTCCTCCGGCCTCCCCCGCGCCCTCACCACCTCGCCGGAGTACAGCACCTCGTCGGAGACCTCGGGTGCCGCCGCTGCTACAGTGCACGTCCCAGATCTAGATCAGATCGGATCGGTTGACTTTCCCCAGAAACCTTAATTATTTTGCATACTTTGACGCATCATAACTTCATCACCGTGGCTCCGATTCGTATGTGTAGCATATCAAAATGTTCGTCTCGTTGAGTACTTCATTTCATCTCATTGCATCATTTTCATTTGAGCTCATCTTGATGCCCGAAATGCTGTTAGAAGAGGGCTATGTGATGATAGTTTCAGATCTGTTTCAGCAAATGCACTTTCGTCATTTTTGCCATGATTAATGTGTGCATGCTATGATCCTGAGCTCTACATGTGTTTTCAAGTATGCTATGCCATCTTTACAGGGGTGTATGCCATGTATTTTTGTGATCTTTGTGGTGACTAGCACAAGCACGAAAAGTAGCTTACTTAATGTTGCTGATTTCAGGGACTGAAATATTCTCTGCCCTGTCATTATTTTTATGCCATATGTTCATGTTGATTCCTAGTGATCCGTGCCTCTTCAGAGCATGATCAGTAAGGATGTTTTGTACATATTGTGGTGCTCTATCCATCCATGTCTTTGTTTGCATTTATCGAGCAACCTAGCTTGACTCAATCGAGCTCTACTTTTGCTATAAAATGTTCCTCGCAGATTGTTAACATGTCTAGCAATTTTGCCGAGTTTGTTGTAATTGATCTGTGCATGCTATGATGTTGTTCTTGCCATGTCTAGCTTCTATGCCATGTCTACATGCTGGGTGTATGCTTAGATTATCATGCCATGCTTTGTAGTGAGTGCATCGAGATCGTAAACATGCCTACTTGATATCTGTTTTGCATGCTCCAGTTTTTCACTAAGTCTGAATCTGTTTTCGTTAATTGCTATGTTCACATGCTTACCATTGTATTTTCTGATCCCTTTTGGCTTATGGTCAGTAAGGGACTTTTGTTGTATGCTTTGAGTATCTTCATTCCATGCCTTGCTTTGCCATGATATGTTCCTGTATCATGTAGTTATCATGATCTAAACATTGCTTCCTGATGCTAAATTCCTGTCATGTTATTTTCTCTAAGTCTGTAACCTGTTATCTTTTGCACTTCTGCCATTTTTGTTTGAACCTGTTAATGAGTCAATTAGCCGTAGCTCAGTGTTCATATTTTGTCAAGCATCATGAGTGGATCCCTACCATGTATTTTGTTATCATGTTAGAGTGCTGTAGCTTATTTATCTTGATGCATTTATGTGGTCTCGTGCTGTTTATCGCAGACCGGTGCCATATTTATTTTGCTTGTCATTTCCAAACCGTCCATCCGATTCCGATGATCTTTATATCGATTTCAACCGAAATCAACTCACCTTTCCAGTGGCACTCTTGGATTTCCATGTTGAGGCCAGGTTCAATCATTCCTTTCCGAATCATGCATATGCACCAAATATCGCATCCCGCATATCATACCATGTTTGCATCATGTTGTTTGTGCATTGCACGTGGTTGATTGTGTTCCTTTTGCTTGTTGTTCTTGCTTTGGGTAGAGCCGGGAGACGAGTACGTGATCGAGGAGCCCATTGAGTATGCTTACGAGGATCAAGTCAACTTAGAGAACTTTGCAGGCAAGATGACCATACCCTCGAAATCACTTCTATCTTTGCTTTCTAGATGCTCGCTCTTTTGCTATGCCTATGCTACGATACCTACCACTTGCTTATCATGCCTCCCATATTGCCATGTCAAACCTCTAACCCACCATGTCCTAGCAAACCATTGTTTGGCTATGTTACCGCTTTGCTCAGCCCCTCTTATAGCGTTGCTAGTTGCAGGTGAAGATTGGAGTTCGTTCCTTGTTGGAATTTGTTTATTGTTGGGATATGACCATATTATCTTGTTTATCTTAATGCACCTATATACTTGGTAAAGGGTGGAAGGCTCGGCCTTATGCCTGGTGTTTTGTTCACTCTTTCCGCCCTAGTTTCCGTCATACCGGTGTTATGTTCATTGATTTTGCGTTCCTTATGCGGTTGGGTTATAATGGGAACCCCTTGACAGTTTGCCTTGAAAAAAACTCCTCCAGCAATGCCCAACCTTGGTTTTACCATTCGCCACCTAGCCTTTTTTCCCTTGGGTTTCCAGAGCCCAAGGATCATCTTTATTAAACCCCCCGGGCCAGTGCTCCTCTGAGTGTTGGTCCAAACTACAACCCCTTGCAGCGCCACCTCGGGGAAACTCGAGGGCTGGTTTTAGTTGTACGGATTTCTTATCCGGTGTTCCCTGAGAACAAGATATGTGCAGCTCCTATCGGGATTTGTCGGCACACTCAGGTGGTGTTGCTGGACTTGTTTTACCATTGTCGAGATGTCTTGTAACCGGGATGCCGAGTCTGATCGGATTGTCTTGGGAGAAGGAATATCCTTCGTTGACCGTGAGAGCTTGTGATGGGCTAAGTTGGGACACCCCTACAGGGTTATGATCTTTTGAAAGTTGTGCCCGCGGTTATGGGCAGATGGGAATTTGTTAATGTCCGGTTGTAGAAAACCTAAAGTTTATCTTAATTAAAATGCATCAACTGCGTGTGTAACCGTGATGGTCTCTTCTCGGCGGAGTCCGGGAAGTGAACACGGTGTTGGAGTAATGCTTGACGTAGGTTGTTCTAGGATCACTTCTTGATAATAGTTGTTCGACCATGCCTTTGCTCTCTCTTCTCGCTCTCATTTGCAAATGTTAGCCACCATATATGCTAGTCGCTTGCTGCAGCTCCACCTCACACCTTTTCCCCTTCCTATAAGCTTAAATAGTCTTGATCACGAGGGTGTGAGATTGCCGAGTCCCCGTGACTCAAAGATTTCTTTCCAAAACCAGATGCAGGGACCGATGATACCATTCCAGGTGATTCGACAGGGCTCAAGTGGGAGTTCGATGAGGACTCAGGACGATACTATGTGTCTTTCCCAGATGATCAGTAGTGGTGCCCAGTTGGGGCGATCGGGGACTATGTTGCATTTGGGGTTTATCTTTATTTTGGTTCCGTAGTCGGACCTTGAGTGTATTTGTATGAATGTGATATTATTTATGTTATTTGTGTGACGTGGCGAGTGTAAGCCAACTATGTATCCTTTTCCCTTATTGTATTACATGGGTTGTTGTGAAGATTACCTCACTTGCGACATTGCTTTCAATGTGGTTATGCCTCTAAGTCGTGCTTCGACACGTGGGAGATATAGCCGCATCGAGGGCGTTACATCCAACAACGGCCGAAGCTCATTCCGAGCCTTCCTCCCGATTCACCGGAGCACAACAGTAGGATGGCCTGTCGCCTTCCCCGATCCGAGCCCGTCGGAGGGGTTGCTAATCATAGCCGCCGCTGTTGGTGCTCTCGTCGGAGGAGGAGCCACCGCCGTTGGGGCTGCCATGGCCATTGTCGGTGTCAAAACCGGCGGATGTCGGGTAGGGGGTCCCGAACTGTGCGTCTAGGCTGGATGGTAACAGGAGGCAGGGGACACGATGTTTTACCCAGGTTCGGGCCCTCTTGATGGAGGTAAAACCCTATGTCCTGCTTGATTAATATTGATGATATGGGTAGTACAAGAGTAGATCTACCACGAGATCAGAGAGGCTAAACCCTAGAAGCTAGCCTATGGTATGATTGTATGTTGTGATTATTGTCCTACGGACTAAAACCCTTCGGTTTATATAGACACCGGAGAGGGTTAGGTTTACACAAGGTCGGTTACAAAGGAGGAGATATCCATATCCGTATTGCCTAGCTTGCCTTCCATGCCAAGTAGAGTCCCACCCAGACACGAGACGAAGTCTTCAATCTTGTATCTTCATAGTCTAATAGTCTGGCCAATGGAGATAGTCCGGCTGTCCGGAGACCCCCTAATCCAGGACTCCCTCAGTAGCCCCTGAACCAGGCTTCAATGACGATGAGTCCGGCGCGCAGTATTGTCTTTGGCATTGCATGGCGGGTTCCTTCTCCGAATACATCACAGAAGAATTTGAATACGAGGATAGTGTCTGAC
The DNA here is from genome assembly GCF_002162155.2 of Triticum dicoccoides. NCBI lineage: Eukaryota > Viridiplantae > Streptophyta > Magnoliopsida > Poales > Poaceae > Triticum > Triticum dicoccoides. The sequence continues at coordinate 105,884,204 of NC_041388.1, forward strand.
CCTGCAAAATAAGTTCCACATACCGCTGTAGAGAGAATAATATTTTCACAAATCCAATTTGCTGACTCGTTTTGGCAGCATGACGTTGTGTCATGGCCCGGCGATTATTCGAACCATTTTTCTTCAACCAGCTCCACACATAACGCGAGGCGGTTTCTTGACACGTCTTGTCGAAGCGGAGATCGTGTTCCCCCCAGTTATGGGATTCTCATTAATGCGGTCATGGGTAACCCAACCATGTCTAGGACTCCTAGATTATAGGCAAGTCCTAAACGGCTACGAAGAGGACGCTTGATATTCACCCTCTTTATAAAGGGACAAGGTTTTCGCTTTTTCCCTCTCGTGCTCAATCGAACCCTTCTCCCGCCTCGAGTTCTAACACCCAAAGCCCATGTTAGGTGCTCCGGATCTTCAATCATGTCCGGATCCAGCCTTCAAGGCCAATGGATGCCCTCCTCCGTTACGGAAGAGGACATTAAGAAGTTGAGGGAGGCCAGATACCTGACCGCCGAGGTTTCGCATCAGCTACCTGCTCGAGGGCGGATTGTCCCTACTCCCGAACCCAACGAGAACGTCGTGTTCGTATCCCACTTCCTCCGAGGTCTAGGCCTCACTCTGGATCCCTTCGTCAGGGGTTTGATGTTCTATTACGGGCTAGATTTCCACAATCTAGCTCCGGACTCCTTTCTCGACATCTTGACATTTATTGTCATGTGTGAGGCCTTCCTCCGTGTTACCCCTCACTTCGGCATGTGGCTCAAGACCTTTGAAGTAAAGCCGAAGATGATCGAGGGGCAACATGCAGCGTGCGGAGGTGCATTAATAGGCAAGATGGCAGGAGCTCCATGGCCGAAAGGTTCCTTTCCAGAGGTGTCCGAATTATGGCAACAGGAGTGGTTTTATGTCATGGCTCCCAGAAGTGCCAAGTGGGCGGCTGCCCCCGCTTTCCGCTCAGGCCCCCCACCACAACTGATGTCATGGATTAGTAGAGGTCTGAGCTGGGGTCCAGCCAAGGACGTGCCTATAATGCAAAGCCGCATCCGAGATCTCTTCGAGGGAGATTTTAATTTGGTTGTGGTAATACAAGTTATGCTGGTTCGTCGAGTCCAGCCTTGCAAACGCCGACCCCTTCGCTTGTGGGAGTTCAACCTAGAGGGACCGCGTGCCATTCAAAGTTTCCTCAGCCTGACGCGCGAGGAGATGTACAAGTCATTCTTCGGACCTCAAGTAAGTGTCCGGATATTACCGAGGATGTGGGCCTGAGCAGTAACCGCGCCGCCGAACAAGTAAGAAATCCTCTGGCCGAACACACTGTCTTTTATTCGTCACGAAGTTATTTCTGAGAGTTTGCTTTTTGACCAGGACTGGCTAACAAAGGCGAAGATGATTTGGTGTTTGGCCCCCCTCCCTGAGGGTTTGGAAAATCCGATATTGGAAAAGATGCTCGAGGTCGCACCTTGCCCGGAGCCCTCGAAGGAAGATACGGGCAGGGGGGGGGGGATAATACAGGCGGACGCGGGCCCCTGTCGCTGCCAGTTCCAACTGAGGGAATGAGCGTCTCCATGAAGGAGGATAACCGGGGGAGGAAAAGGACTGCTTCCGAGGATCCGGAAGCCGAAGCCTCCAAACGGGAGAAGAAGTCTCCCACAGAGGGTCCTGCCTCGGGGGGTGCTTCTGCCGCACAAAGTCCACGGGGGGATCAGCCCTCCAACGAGTCGTATGTGATTCAAAATACTTTAATAGTAAAGGTATGCTATCTTTCTTCTGAGAAAATAACCACCACATATATCTTGCAGTTCAGGCCTTAGCCCCTCTCAGCTGAGCTCGTCTTCAGGGGATCTTCTTCCAGAGATGATGGAGAGCGAAACGCCTCCCCCAGACTCCTCCACTCAAGAAGCGGGCGACCCCGAAGTGTCGTCACGGAGGGCCTCTCCGAATCTGGTGAGGCCAGAAGATAATCCCATAGACCCCCGAAGTCCCCAGCGTCCGGCTCCCGAGGAGAGCAGACAAAAGAGTCCGGCACCGTCTGGTATGCGGTCGGACGTTCTGAGGGAGCTGGTGGGGCGAGCGGCCATCTCAAAAGAACATCGTACGCTGATGGGTACAATGATGGAGAGAATTTCGTCCGCCGAAAGCGGATTACATGAAGCCTTCATGAGTCTACTGACAGGCTTTGAGGTACGTGAGATAATATGTGATAGTACTGCACATGTTAGGTGTGCCCTGTGTGATAGTAGCCCCTGAGATGCTGGTTGTCGTCGAGAATGGCGGCGAATAGAGGATCATATTCCCAGGCAGTAACCAGACTGCCCCTATGTGCAAGTGGTGGAAGCTCCGGTGGCTAGCCGGACTAGTGAGTTTGCCAAATTAAAACGGCAATTGGATGCGGCAGACGCCGACATCGAGCTTGTTAACAAGAGGCTTGACGAGGCACAGGGTAAGTGTTATTATCTGGTGAACGCCACATAGTAAGACCAGCATGATGCCAGTATCTTTAATATGTTGTGACTGCAGATGGAGCTGCCACCATGGAAACCTTGCGGGCAGAACTTGCCCGAGCCAAGGAACAAGCAAGGATTAGTAATGCGGGGCGGCCGAAGAGTTGAAAGCCGAGAAGGCCGCACATTGCGAGAGCCAAGTGAAGATGGCCAAGATGGCCGTAGAATTAAAAGACACTGCCGACCGTTGCCGGGTCCTTGAAAAAGAAAACCGAGCGAAGGCAACGGACCTTGAGAAGGCCACGATGGCGGACAAAGACACGCTCTCTGCTATGAGAGCGAAGAAGGAGCAGCTGCGGGAAGCCGAGGATATTGCAGCTAGGAAGCCCTTCATGTTACGGAGGAAGTTCGGAGATCCACGGTATGCCCCTCTGGATCGACTGTGGAGTTCGGCAGATGCGTACATGGATTTGGTGGCGAGCGCTGCCGATGCGGCCAAGTACTTCCAAGGTCAGACAGATCGTGAAGTGGACAAGCTGTTTTGGTCGCAATTCAACGTTCCAGAGCGTCCGCTTTCATTGACTGACCAGCTAGCCGAATGGGCCAAACTGAATAGGTTGTCCGGACTCGCCATGAGGTCTATTGTGGATCAGCTATGGCCGGAAAATCCAAAGCCGAGCAGCTATTTCAGCTTAGTGCAGCAGTTCCTTGGTGCGGTGCCACGCATTAATGCGATGAAGAGGTCGGCGTGCATAGAAGGCTCGCGGATGGCCCTTGCCCGTGTTAAAGCATACTGGGCGGAGATGGACGCTACCACTGTTGCGGCGCAGGGTTCGGCCATAGGCCGAGTGGCTGTCGAGCACTATTTCGAGGAGGTTATCGAGGGTGCTCGTTTGATAGAGGCCCAGTGCTCGAAGAATATTATGTTTGAGTGATATGTATTTTCATTGTAAACACATTGCTTTTATGAAATTTTATAAGGCCATGTTTATACTTTTGCCTGAAAGTAGTACGATGCCTCCTGTGCGGCCGTTTATGTATACATGTGTATAACCTGAAAGATTGCAGCCGTTGGCTTCAACCCCCATGCATATAATGCGGAGGTGCTCGTGAAAAACGCGTGTTCACACTTAACCCAACGTCTTGGTCCTATTAAGGAGGTTATAGCGTAGCGAACGAGGCAACCGGACTATAATGCTTTAACACTTTCACTTAGCCATATGAGTTTGATAGTGGGGCTACTAGATAGCCCCTGGTGGCTCCTCACTCTCCCGATCGCGGAGTGCATACATGCCTGGCCGGAAAATGGCCCTTCGTTAAGGCGGAGGAATCCTAACATTCTGATAGGTCATCGAGTGGTTGACCAGTCTCACGCTATATCATGACAGTCAATTTTCGGCTTTCTCTACTGAGGTGCTCGTCCGGATGAACCAGGAAACAATCGCAGTAGTTCTCCTGGTGCTACATTAGCTGATAAAGCAGAACGTAAGGCACCAAAACACAGGAGCCGGGAAAACCCAACATTTGACCAAAGACAATGATTCGGAGCTGATGCATATAAGGCCAAACTCGCAACGCCGAACACTCCCTAAGGTATTCGGTCTTTATGGTATAAACCGGGCCTAAATAGTGCCCTTTGTAAGAAGCCCCTTGTGTCCAGGTACGTGCATTATTCTGACGTGGCCACATGCCAAGACGTCAGCATCCTTCTCAACTGTGCTGAGAATTCGGTGGATGTGTATCAACAAGAGACAGTAAAAAAGGTTTACGCAGGGTCTTAATCTAAAAAGAATCCTTGGAGCGGGTCCCTACTGCACGCCTGCCCCTGTGTCTCCATTGTGCCGTATCCTGGACGGGTGTAGCACGATGATCATCTGTAAAAGAGAGGAACTTAGGTGAAAAAGTTGTCGTGCAAAAAGATAGTTTTTAAAGAAACCATGTATAATTCAAGATGAGTAAAAATTGCCACTTGTCTGCGCACGTTGAGCCCCTTGTTTGTAATAGGGGTGTGACCATTGATCCGGTATGAATTACATATAACTGCACCAGACTCGTCTAACCGTGTCTGAGGTCTTGACGACCTATTAAATGCTTTAGTTGGTGAGGCCGTTTTTATTGTGCGGCTGCCAAGGCAGCCGCACTCTCTTCGGCGCACAAAAATCTCTTAATACTTCCGTTCAGTGTAATGATGCCACATGGGCCGGGCATCTTGAGTGTGAGGGAAGCGTAGTGCGGTATTGCATTAAAGCGAGCGAAAGCTTCGCATCCGAGTAGTGCTTGATAGCCACTTTGGAACGAAGCAATGTGGAAGGTTAAATGTTTGCTACGGAAGTTATCGGGGAAGCCGAATATAACCTTTAGTAGTAGGGAGCCAGTGCAATGAGCCCCTGGGCCTGGCGTTACTCCTTTAAAGGTAGTATTGCTATAGCAAATTTTCGTTTGGTCTATCCCCATTTCGCGGATTGTATCCTGGTATATCAGGTTTAGACTGCTGCCACCGTCCATCAGGACTCGTGTGAAGTGGTATCCATCAATTATTGGGTCTAATACCAGGGCAGCCCATCCTGCACGCCGGATACTTGCAGAGTAATCACGATGGTCGAAAGTGATCGGTTGAGACGACCAGTGGCAGGACTCCGCGGTGATAGGCCCTTGGGCATATTTTTCTGGGAGGGCCGTTTTGTTTCTTCCCTCGATCACGTGTAACACATTTACTGTTTTGACTTCTGGTGGAAATTTCTTTTGTTCCCCAGTGTCTTGCTTGAGAGGCTCATCCTCGTCTTCGCTTGGTGTATCCTCCCCCTTGTGTACGGCATTGAGCTTGCCGGACTGCTTGAAGACCCAACATTCTCTGTGGGTATGATTAGCGGGTTTACTAGGGGTGCTATGGATCTGACATATTTGGTCCAGAATTTTGTTTAGGCTGGACAGTTCGTCTCTGCAACCTTTAGAGGACGGCTTTTGCTGACCTGGCCGAGAGCTTTTGAATCTGGCATTTACTGTCGTGTTTTTCGTGATGTCTTCTTTATTCCTGCGTTTGTTATTGCTGTTGCACCGTGATTTCCCATTTCCATCTCTAACTTCGGATGTACTGGGGTCGCTGGTGCTGCATCTGGCTAGCCAGCTATCCTCGCCCGCGCAAAAGCGGGTCATGAGGCTTGTTAATTCTTCCATTGTTCTCGGCTTTTCTTGGCCGAGGTGTCTGGCAAGCCATTCGTCAAGGACGCTATGCTTAAAAGCTGCCAAGGCTTCGGTGTCCGGACAGTCGACAATTTGGTTCTTTTTAGTAAGAAACCTGTTCCAAAGCCTTCAGGCTGACTCTCCGGGCTGTTGAGTTATATGACTCAAATCATCCGCGTCTGGAGGTCGAACATAAGTCCCTTGAAAATTTGCCCGAAAGGCGTCTTTGAGCTCTTCCCAACTTCCAATGGAGCTTTCGGGGAGGCTCTTAAGCCAGTGCCGAGCTGGCCCTTTGAGTTTGAGGGGTAAATACTTAATGGCGTGGAGATCATCTCCTCGAGCCATGTGGATATGGAGGATATAGTCCTCAATCCAGACCCCAGGGTCTGTTGTTCCATCGTAGGCCTCTATGTTTACGGGTTTGATCCCTCTGGAAATTCATGGTCCAGCACCTTATCGGTGAAACATAGGGGGTGTGCGGCACCCCGATATCTGGGTGTGCCGCGTTGTTCGGATGTTTGTTGTGTTGCATCGTATGCTGGAGCACGCTTGCGTGGTCCATAGATGGATCTGGTTTCGCCCTCCTTTTGATGCGAGCCCTCGCGTAGACCGCGTATTGGCTTATGTGCGGCGTTGCTTGCCGCTTTATGTTGGCCGTGAGGTCGTCTATCCGGCCAGATGGCT
>NC_041388.1:105890732-106027827 GCF_002162155.2 Triticum dicoccoides
GGGGGGTCTGAGGCCTCCTCATCGAATTCAGGTAGCAAATTCCGCTTTGGGTAACTCTTGGTGGGGCGATTGCCGCCATACTTCGCTGCTGTGTTGAGTAATTTGCTCCATCTGATTTGGAGTGTGTCCTGCGCAGCCTTGAGCCTTTGCTTCTGCTTTTTCAGACTCCTCGCGGTGGCCACAAGCCTTTGGCGGGCATTCTGCTGCTCTGGGTGCTTGTCCGGCGTTATGTCGTCCGAACTATCATCTTTGACAGAATTGGTTTGTCCGGTTTGATTCTCCGTATTGCCGTGGTCTGGCGGTGGTTCGCCCTGCTCCAACGCTGGGTCTGTATGATCGTTATTTCTGCCAAGGCGGGATTTGGGGCGGCGCTTGCGCCGCCGCTTTGACTGCTTCTTGAGGGAATAAGCGTCCTTCTATTCCTCGTTGTCGTCTTATTTTGGTGTGTCCACCATGTATATGTCATATGATGAGGTGGTCGCCCAGCGCCCTGTGGGCGGTGGTTCCTCTACGCCTCCCGTATCGTTGTCCATACCGTCGATGTATTCGGAGTCGAAGTCGAGCATGTCGGTTGAGTCATCGACAGTGGCTATTAAGTGGGTGGTGGGTGGGCGTCGAATTTCTTCGTCGTCCGCATCCCAATCCCGTTGGCCATAATCCGGCTAGGGTTCTCCTGACAAAGAGAGAGACCTTAGTGAATTCAGAATGTCACCGAAGGGCGAGTGCTGAAAGATATCCGCGGCGGTGAATTCCATGATCGGCACCCAATCGGATTCGATTGGCAAGGGCGCGGGTGGTTCGGAGTCAGAAAAAGAGTCTGGCACCTTGGAGTCAAGGGCAGCACAGAGGGTTAGGCTGGTGTTCGGCTCGATCGCCATTGAGATTGCAGCCCCCGAGGCGGTGTCTAACCACCCGTCCTCGACTGGCGCAGTTGGCTGCGAGCTAAGGGTCGGAGCTGATGCGGGCGCAGCCTCTGGGGTACTATTCGGCGGCAGAGCAAGGTCATACCCATCGTGACAGTGCGGCGTGCCCGGCTGTGGCTCGAATCCGTCGAAGATCAAGTCTCCGCGGATGTCGGCCGTGTAGTTCAAACTTCCAAATCTGACCTGATGGCCAGGGGCGTAGCTTTCAATCTGCTCCAGATGGCCAAGCAAATTAGCCCGCAGTGCAACCTGCCGAATACGAAGATCTGTTCGGGGAGAAAAGTCTCACCCTGGACCGCAATCGCTATCGATGATAGTAGGATCCATCAAGCCTAACGGCGACGACACAGAGGAACTCTCAATGAAAGCACCAATGTCAGTGTCAAAACCGGTGGATCTCGGGTAGGGGGTCCCGAACTGTGCGTCTAGGCCGGATGGTAACAGGAGGCAGGGGACATGATGTTTTACCCAGGTTCGGGCCCTCTTGATGGAGGTAAAAGCCTACGTCCTTCTTGATTAATATTGATGATATGGGTAGTACAAGAGTAGATCTACCACGAGATCAGAGAGGCTAAACCCTAGAAGCTAGCCTATGGTATGATTGTATGTTGTGATTGTTGTCCTACGGACTAAAACCCTTCGGTTTATATAGACACCGGAGAGGGTTAGGGTTACACAAGGTCGGTTACAAAGGAGGAGATATCCATATCCGTATTGCCTAGCTTGCCTTCCACGCCAAGTAGAGTCCCACCCGGACACGAGACGAAGTCTTCAATCTTGTATCTTCATAGTCTAACAGTCCGGCCAATGGAGATAGTCCAGCTGTCCGGAGACCACCTAATCCAGGACTCCCTCGGCCGTCGGCAAGGGCGTCGTCGTCGCGGCTGTCGTCAAAGCCAAGCTCATCATCGTTGCTGCCGTCTTCCCCAAACACCCTCACATAGAGGGTCAAGAGGCCATCGTACTTGAAGTGGAGGGTGCACCTCCTGCTCAGGCCATGCGTGCAGGCAAACACCTGCCAGCCGCGGCTCAAGGACACGTTACCGGCGGTGGTGACCGCGACCCTAGCCCATGAGGCCCAGCTACAGCAGCCATCCGCCTGCAGCCAAATGCCATCTAGCCCCGCAGCCGGAAGCGTACCCGCAAAGAAGTGTGAGAGCGGGAGCCAGGTGCCCGCGGGCCTCTCTGACCACACGACAAACTCCGAGAACGCTTCTGCCAGGTGGAAGCGTGGCTGAGGAGGTTGGGCAACCAGGGTGCGCCTCTTCCCTGATCGCAGGAGCTGCCTCGGCCATGGCGCCCCTCGCCGCCGAAGGCAGCGCCCGCTCTTGGAGGAGTGCACCTACGCCCCCGAGGGACCACCGCCGGGGTCGCAACATACTTGCGGGGGCGTCCGCGGCCCCTCTTGGGCGGTGGCGAACCCGGCCCCTCCCTGGGGCCTTCCCTTTCTCAGCGGCGGAGAACTTCCTCGTCGGCACCTTGAGAACTTTGGCAAGACGGCGAGACGACGAAGAAGAAGGAGCGGGCAATGAGAAGATGGAGATGAGCGAGGGGGGCTCTGCCCCTCCCCTCATTTATAGCTCGAGGGAGGCCAACCGCCGGCCTCCGTGATGCCACGCAATGATGGTTTTCTCTCTGCATGCATGATACGTCTCCAACGTATCTATAATTTTTGATTGTTGCATGCTATATTATCTACTGTTTTGGACATTATTGGGCTTTATTATCCACTTTTATATTATTTTTGGGACTAACCTATTAACCGGAGGCCCAACCCAGAATTGCTGTTTTTTTGTCTATGTTAGGGTTTCAAAGAAAAGGAATATCAAACGGAGTCCAAACAGAATGAAACCTTCAGGAACATGATTTTCTCGCCGAACATGATCCAGGAGACTTGGACCCTACATCAAGAAACAAAGGAGGAGGCCATGAGGTAGGGGGCGCGCCTACCCCCCCCCCCCCAGGCGCGCCCTCCACCCTTGTGGGCCCCCTGTTGCTCCACCGACGTACTCCTTCCTCCTATATATACCTACGTACCCCCAAACAATCAGATACGGAGCCAAGACCCTAATTCCGCTGCTGCAACTTTATGTATCCACGAGATCCCATCTTGGGGCCTGTTCCGGAGCTCCGCTGGAGGGGGTATCCATGATGGAGGGCTTCTACATCATCACCATAGCCCCTCCGATGAAGTGTGAGTAGTTCACCTCAGACCTACGAGTCCATAGTTATTAGCTAGATGGCTTCTTCTCTCTTTTTGGATCTCAATACAATGTTCTCCCCCTCTCTTGTGGAGAACTATTCGATGTAATCTTCTTTTTGCGGTGTGTTTGTTGAGACCGATGAATTGTGGGTTTATGATCAAGTCTATCTATGAACAATATTTTAATCTTCTCTGAATTCTTTTATGTATGATTGGTTATCTTTGTAAGTCTCTTCGAATTATCAGTTTGGTTTGGCCTACTAGGTTGATCTTTCTTGCAATGGGAGAAGTGCTTAGCTTTGGGTTCAATCTTGTGGTGTCCTTTCCCAGTGACAGTAGGGGCAGCAAGTAAAATATTGTATTGTTGCCATCTAGGATAACAATATGAGGTTTTCATCATAGTGCATGAGTTTATCCCTCTACATCATGTCATCTTGCTTAAGGTGTTACTTTGTTTTCATGAACTTAATACTCTAGATGCATGCTGGATAGCGGTCGATGAGTGGAGTAATAGTAGTAGATGCAGGCAGGAGTCGGTCTACTTGTCTCAGACGTGATGCTTATATACATGATCATACCTAGATATTCTCAAAACTATGCTCAATTCTGTCAATTGCTCAACAGTAATTCGTTCACCCATCGTAGAATACTTAGGCTCTTGAGAGAAGCCACTAGTGAGACCTATGGCCCCCAGGTCTATCTTCATCATATTAATCTTGCAATACTTAGTTATTTCCTTTGCTATTTCCTTTGTTTTTATTTTACTTTGCATCTTTATCATAAAAATACGACAAATATTATCTTATGATATCTATCAGATCTAACTCGCGCGAGGGACTCGCGCGTAGCCTCCTACTGGATTGATGCCTTGGTTCTCAAAAACTGAGGGAAATACTTACGCTACTTTGCTGCATCATACCTTCCTCTTCGGGGAAAAACCAACGCAGTGCTCAAGAGGTAGCAAGAAGGATTTCTGGCGCCGTTGCCGGGGAGTCTACGCAAAAGTCAATATACCAAGTACCCATCACAACCCCTATCTCCCGCATTACATTATTTGCCATTTGCCTCTCGTTTTCCTCTCCCCCACTTCACCCTTGCCGTTTTATTTGCCCTCTCTCTCTCTCTATCCTCCCTCTCTTTTCCGTTTGCCTATTTTTGCCTGCTTGCTTGTGTGTTGGATTGCTTGCTTGTCACGATGGCTCAAGATAATACTAAATTGTGTGACTTTACCAATACCAACAAGAATGATTTTATTAGCACTCCGATTGCTCCTCTTACCGATGCTGAATCTTGTGAAATTAATGTTGCCTTGCTGAATCTTGTCATGGTAGATCCGTTTTCCGGCCTTCCTAGTGAAGATGTCGCTACCCATCTAAATAGCTTCGTTGATTTGTTTGATATGCAAAAGAAGAAAGATGTGGATAACAATATTATTAAATTGAAGCTATTTCCTTTTTCACTTAGAGATCGTGCTAAAGCTTGGTTCTCGTCTTTGCCTAAAAATAGTATTGATTCATGGAATAAGTGCAAAGATGCTTTTATCTCTAAGTATTTTCCTCCCGCTAAGATCATCTCCCTTAGAAACGATATTATGAATTTTAAGCAACTTGATCATGAACATGTTGCACAAGCTTGGGAGAGGATGAAATTAATGATATGTAATTGCTCTACTCATGGTTTGAATTTGTGGATGATTATACAAAATTTTTATGCCGGATTGAATTTTGCTTCGAGAAATCTTTTAGATTCGGCCGCGAGAGGCACTTTTATGGAAATCACTTTAGGAGAAGCTACTAAACTCCTAGATAATATTATGGTTAATTATTCTCAATGGCATACTGAAAGATCTACTAATAAAAAGGTGCATGCGATAGAAGAAAATAATGTTTTGAGTGGAAAGATGGATGAACTTATGAAATTATTTGCTAGTAAAAGTGTTTCTTCTGATCCTAAGGATATGCCCTTGTCTACTTTGATTGAGAATAATAATGAATCTATGGATGTGAATTTTGTTGGTAGGAACAATTTTGGTAACAACGCGTATAGAGGAAATTTTAATCCTAGGCCTTATCCTAGTAATCCCTCTAATAATTATGGTAATTCCTACAACAATTATTATGGAAATTATATTAAGATGCCCTCTGATTTTGAATCTAATATTAAAGAATTTATTACTTCGCAAAATAATTTCAATGCTTTGATTGAAGAAACATTGCTTAAGATTGATGAGTTGGCTAGGAACGTTGATAGAATTTCTCTTTATGTTGATTCTTTGAAACTTAGATCTATTCCACCTAAGCATTATATCAATGAGTCTCTCAAAGTCATGAGAATTTCCATTGCTGAGTGCAAAGAAAGAACCGCTAGGATCCGTGCTAAGAAAGATGCCTTTATAAGAGCGTGTTCTTCTAGTTCCTATGAAAATAAAGATGAAGATCTAAAAGTTATTGATGTGTCCCTTATTAAAACTTTGTTTTTCAATATGAATCTTAATAATGATGGGACTGAATATGATCCACCATTACCTAGAAGGCGTTCCAAGAATTCAGAGTTTTTAGATCTTGATGCTAAAATTGATAAAAGTGGGATTGAAGAAATTAAAACCCTAGATGTTGCTAAACCTACTATTTTGGATTTCAAGGAATTTAATTATGAAAATTGCTCTTTGATTGATTGTATTTCCCTGTTGCAATCCGTGCTAAATTATCCTCATGCTAATAGTCAAAATAAAGCGTTCACTAAACATATCGTTGATGCCTTGATGCAATCTTATGAAGAAAAACTTGAATTGGAAGTTTCTATCCCTAGAAAACTTTATGATGAGTGGGAAGCAACTATTAAAATTAAGATTAAAGATCATGAGTTCTATGATTTATGTGATTTGGGTGCTAGTGTTTCCACGATTCCAAAGACTTTGTGCGATTTGTTAGGTTTTCGTGATTTTGATGATTTCTCTCTAAATTTGCCTCTTGCGGATTCCACTATTAAGAAACCTATGGGAAGAATTACTGATGTCCTTATTGTTGCAAATAGGAATTATGTACCTGTAGATTTTATTGTTCTTGACATAGATTGCAATCCTTCATGTCCTATTATTCTTGGTAGACCTTTCCTTAGAACGATTGGTGCAATTATTGATATGAAGGAAGGAAATATTAGATTCCAATTTCCGTTAAGGAAATACATGGAACACTTTCCTAGAAATAAAATTAAATTACCTTATGAATCTACTATGAGAGCCACTTATGGATTGCCAACCAAAGATGGCAATACCTAGATCTATCCTTGCTTTTTATGCCTAGCTAGGGGCGTTACGATAGCGCTTGTTGCGAGGCAACCCAATTTTATTTTTATTCCTTGCTTTTTGCTCCTGTTTAGTAAAAATTAATTTATCTAGGCTCTGTTTAGGTTGTGTTTATATGTTCAATTAGTGTTTGTGCAAAGTAGAACCGTTGGGAAGACTTGGGGAAAGTCTTGATATCTTGCTGTAAAAAACAGAAACTTTAGCGCTCACGATAACTGCTGCCATATTTATTTGGAAGGTGATATTTAGTTAATTATTTTTGAAGATGATTAATAGATAAATTACTCACGTCCAGAAATTTATTTTAGAATTTTTGGTGTTACAGATCTTGCGCTAGCTACATATTACTACAGACTGTTCTGTTTTTGACAGATTCTGTTTTGTGTGTGTTGTTTGCTTATTTTGATGAATCTATGGCTAGTAAAATAGTTTATAAACCATAGAGAAGTTGGAATACAGTAGGTTTAACACCAATATAAATAAATAATGAGTTCATTACAGTACCTTGAAGTGGTCTTTTGTTTTCTTTCGCTAACGGAGCTCACGAGATTTTCTACTTTAAGTTTTGTGTTGTGAAGTGTTCAAGTTTTGGGGAAAGATTTGATGGATTATGGAACAAGGAGTGGCAACAGCCTAAGCTTGGGGATGCCCATGGCACCCCCAAGATAATCTAAGTACACCTAAAAGCCAAAGCTTGGGGATGCCCCGGAAGGCATCCCCTCTTTTTGTCTACTTCTATCGGTAACTTTACTTGGAGCTATATTTTTATTCACCGCATGATATGTGTTCTGCTTGGAGCATCTTGTATGATTTGAGTCTTTGCTTTTTAGTTTACCACAATCATCCTTGTTGTACACACCCTTTGAGAGATCCATACATGATTTGGAATTTGTTAGAATACTCTATGTGCTTCGCTTATATCATTTGAGTTATATAGTTTTGCTGTAGTACTTCACTTATATATTTTAGAGCACGGTGGTGGATTTGTTTTATAGAAACTATTGATCTCTAATGCTTCACTTAGATTATTTTGAGAGTCTAAAATAGCATGGTAATTTGCTTATATAATCCTAATATGCTAGGTGTTCAAGATTAGTAATTTTTTTCTTATGAGTGTTTTGAATACTAAGAGAAGTTTGTTGCTTGATGATTGTTTTGAGATATGGAGGTAATAATATCAAAATCGTGCTAGTTGAGTAGTTGTGAATTTGAGAAATGCTTCTGTTGAATTTTGCAAGTCCCGTAGCATGCACGTATGGTAAACATTATGTAACAAATTTGAAACATGAGGTGTTATTTGATTGTCTTCCTTATGAGTGGCGGTCGGGGACGAGCGATGGTCTTTTCCTACCAACCTATCCCCCTAGGAGCATGCGCGTAGTGCTTGGTTTTTGATGACTTGTAGATTTTTGCAATAAGTATGTGAGTTCTTTATGACTAATGTTGAGTCCATGGATTATACACACTCTCATCCTTCCATCATTGCTAGCCTCTTCGGTGTCGTGCATTGCCCTTTCTCACATTGAGAGTTGGTGCAAACTTCGCTGGTGCATCCAAACCCCATGATATGATACGCTCTTTCACACATAAACCTCCTTATATCTTCCTCAAAACAGCCACCATACCTACCTATTATGGCATTTCCATAAAATTCTGAGATATATTGCCATGCAACTTTCCACCATTCCGTTTATCATGACACATTCATCATTGTCATATTGCTTAGCATGATCATGTAGTTGACATAGTATTTGTGGCAAAGCCACCGTTCATAATTCTTTCATACATGTCACTCTTGGTTCATTGCATATCCCGGTACACCACCAGAGGCATTCATATAGAGTCATATCTTGTTCTAAGTATCGAGTTGTAATTATTGAGTTCTAAGTAAATAGAAGTGTGATGACCATCATTCATAGAGCATTGTCCTAAAAAAAGAGAAAGGCCAAAAAAAGAAAGGCCAAATAAAAAATAATAATAATAAAGAAGGGACAATGCTACTATCCTTTTCCAACACTTGTGCTTCAAAGTAGCACCATAATCTTCATGATAGAGAGTCTTTTGTTTTGTCACTTTCATATACTAGTGGGAATTTTTCATTATAGAACTTGGCTTGTATATTCCAACAATGGGCCTCCTCAAGTGCCCTAGGTCTTCGTGAGCAAGCAATTTGGATGCACACCCACTTAGTTTCTTTTGTTGAGCTTTCATACATTTATAGCTCTAGTGCATCCGTTGCATGGAAATCCCTACTCCTTGCATTAACATTAATCGATGGGAATCTCCATAGTCCATTAATTAGCCTCGTTGATGTGAGACTTTCTCTTTTTTTTTGTCTTCTCCATATAACCCCCATCATCATATTCTATTCCACCCATAGTGCTATATCCATGGCTCACACTCATATATTGTGTGAAAATTTATAGATTTGAGATTACTAAAGTATGAAACAATTGCTTGGCTTGTCATCGGGGTTGTGCATGATGAGAGCATTCTTGTGTGACGAAAATGGAGCATGACTAAACTATATGATTTTGTAGGGATGAACTTTCTTTGGCTATGTTATTTTGAGAGGACATAATTGCTTAGTTAGTATGCTTGAAGTATTATTATTTTTATGTCAATATGAACTTTTATCTTAAATCTTTCCGATCTGAATATTCATACCACAATTAAGAAGAATTACATTAAAATTATGCCAAGTAGCACTCCACATCAAAAATTCTGTTTTTATCATTTACCTACTCGAGGACGAGCATGAATTAAGCTTGGGGATGCTTGATACGTCTCCAACGTATCTATAATTTTTGATTGCTCCATGCTATATTATCTACTGTTTTGGACATTATTGGGCTTTATTATCCACTTTTATATTATTTTTGGGACTAACCTATTGACCGGAGGCCCAGCCCAGAATTGCTGTTTTTTGCCTATTTTAGGGTTTCGAAGAAAAGGAATATCAAACGGAGTCCAAACGGAATGAAACCTTCGGGAACGTGATTTTCTCGCCGAACATGATCCAGGAGACTTGGTGTAACGCCCTCGGTGCGGCTATATCTCCCACGTGTCGAAGCACGACTTAGAGGCATAACCGCATTGAAAGCAATGTCGCAAGTGAGGTAATCTTCACACAACCCATGTAATACATAAGGCAAAATATACATAGTTGGCTTACAATCGCCACTTCACACAATTACATGAAATAAAGCATTACATCATCCAAATACAATCAGGGTCCGACTATGGTACCAAAATAAAAGAAGACTACCCCAAATGCTACACAGATCCCCGATCGTCCCAACTGGGCTCCACGACTGATCAACTGGAAAACGAAACAACATAAAGAACACGACCTTCATAGAGCTTCTCCTTGAGCTTAGTTGCGTCACCTGCTCGGTAACATCGGCACCTGCAAACTGTTTTTGGAAGTATCTGTGAGTCATGGGGACTCAGCAATCTCACACCCTCGCGATCAAGACTATTTAAGCTTATGGGTAAGGTAAAGGTATGATGTGGAGCTGCAGCAAGCGACTAGCATATATGGTGGCTAAACATACGCAAATGAGAGCGAGAAGAGAAGACAAAGCACGTTCGAGAAATCTATGATCAAGAAGTGATCCTAGAACAACCTACGTCAAACATAACTCCAACACCGTGTTCACTTCCCGGACACCGCCGGAAGGAGACCATCACGGTAACACACGCGGTAGATGTATTTTAATTAAGGTCAACTTCAGGTTTTCTACAACCGGACATTAACAAATTCCCATCTTCACATAACCGCGGGCATGGCTTTTGAAAGTTCAAAACCCTGCAGGGGAGTCCCAACTTGGCCCATCACAAGCTCTCACGGTCAACGAAGGATATTCCTTCTCCCAAGACAATCCGATCAGACTCGGCATCCAGGTTACAAGACATCCTCGACAATGGTAAAACAACTCCAGCAAGACCACCCGCTGTGC
The DNA here is from genome assembly GCF_002162155.2 of Triticum dicoccoides. NCBI lineage: Eukaryota > Viridiplantae > Streptophyta > Magnoliopsida > Poales > Poaceae > Triticum > Triticum dicoccoides. The sequence goes on from NC_041388.1 coordinate 105,901,125, forward strand.
CGACAAATCCCAATACGAGCTGCACATATCTCGTTCTCAGGGCACACCGGATAAGCTAAGCGTACGGGAGCCAACGTAACCCAAGTTGCCAAGGGACGGCCCGGCACGGTGCTCTGGGTTGGACCAACACTTAGAGAAGCACTGGCCCGAGGGGGTTTAAAATAAAGATGACCCTTGAGTCCGTGAAACCCAAGGGAAAAAGAGGCTAGGTGGCAAATGGTAAAACCAAGGTTGGGCCTTGCTGGAGGAGTTTTATTCAAGGCGAACTGTCAAGGGGTTCCCATTATAACCCAACCGCGTAAGGAACACAAAATCCGGGAACATAACACTGATATGACGGAAACTAGGGCAGCAAGAGTGGAACAAAACACCAGGCATAAGGCCGAGCCTTCCACCCTTTACCAAGTATATATGTGCATTAATTAAATAAGAGATATTGTGATATCCCAACAAAATAACCATGTTCCAACAAGGAACAAACTTCAATCGTCACCTGCAACTAACAACGCTATAAGAGGGGCTGAGCAAAGCGGTAACATAGCCAAACAACGGTTTGCTAGGACAAGGTGGGTTAGAGGCTTGGCTTAACAATATGGGAGGCATGATAAGCAAGTGGTAGGTATCGCAGCACAGGCATAGCAAAAGAGCGAGCAACTAGCAAGCAAAGATAGAAGTGATTTCGAGGGTATGGTCATCTTGCCTGAAATCCCGTAAGCAAGAAGAACAAGTCCATGAAGAAGACAAACGGATGTAGACGAACGGGTCCTCACAAACGCGGCGTTACCAGAACCAACCCGAAGAAGCAACACCGGAAATAAGCACACAACATAGTAAACAACCAACACATGAACATGGCATGATATGCGGGATGCGGTATGTGATGCATATGCATGATTTGGAAAGGAATGATTTAACCTGGCCTCAACTTGGAAATCCAAGAGTGCCACTGGAAAGAGGAGTTGATTTTGGTTCAAAATGATATAAAGATCACCGGAATCGGATGCACGGTTTGGAAATGGCAAGCAAAACAAATATGGCATCGGTCTGCGATAAACAGCAAGTAACCATCTAAATGCATCAAGTTAAATATGCTACAGCACTCAAACATAGCAACAAAATACATGGCAGGGATCCACTCATGATGCTTGACAAAAGATGAACACTGAGCTATGGCTAATTTACTCATTAACAGGTTCAAACAAGCATGGCAAAAGTGCAAAAGATTACTGGTTTCAAACTTAGTGAAATTAACACAAGTCTGGAATTTATCAGCATGAAGCAATCTTTAGAGCATGAAAAATACATGCTACAGGAACACATCATGGCAAAGAAAGGCATGGCATGAAGCTACTCTAAGCATATAACAAAAGTTCCTTAGTGACCTTGAGCCAAAAGGGATCCGAAAATACAATTGCAACCATGTGAACATAGCAAAAACATAAACAGATTCAGACTTAGTCATAAACTGGAGCATGCAAAACAGATTAACAAGTAGGCATGTTTACGAGCTCGATGCACTCACTACAAAGCATGGCATGACAATCTAAGCATACACCCAGCAAATAGACATGGCATAGAAGCTAGACATGGCAAGAACAACAACATAGCATGCACGGATCAACAACAACAAGCTTGGCAAAATTGCTAAACATGTTAACAATCTGCTAGGAACATTTTATAGCAAAAGTAGAGCTCGATTGAGTCAAGCTAGGGTGCTCCATAATTGCAAACAAAGACATGGATGGATAGAGCACAACAATATCTACAAAACATCCTTACTGATCATGCTCAAAAGATGCACGGATCACTAGGAAACAACATGAACATATGGCATAAAAATAATATCAGGACAAGCACTTAGTGAAATTCTAAGTCCCTGAAATCAACATCATTGAGTAAGCTACTTTGCATGCTTGTGCTAGTCACCACAAAGATCACAGAAATACATGGCATACACCCTTGTAAAGATAACATGGCATTCTATAAAACACATGTAGAGCTCAAGATCATAGCATGCACACATTAATCATGGCAAAAATGACAAAAGTCCATTTGCTGAAACAGATCTGAAACTATCATCACATAGCCCTCTTCCGACAGCATTTCGGGCATCAAGATGAGCTCAAATGAAAATGATGCAATGTGATGAAATGATGTAGTCGTCGAGTCGAACATTTTGATATGCTACACGCACGAATCGGAGCAACGGGTGCAAAGTTATGAGCTGATGAACAGAGGCATATGAATCTGGAATCTCAGGACTTGGTGAAAAAAACCAACCGAGCGTAGATTAGCAACAGTCGCACGGGGTGGAGGGTAGATGCGGGCTCACCATGGGCTCGGCCCAGTACGTGGAGGGGTGAGGCCGACGCGGCTGGGTCGACGGCCTGGCGCATCCCACGAGCGGATGAGGCCGGCCCGGGAGGCTGACCGGCCGTCTCCCTCCTATGACCGCTCGAGGTAGGAGGTCATGGCGGCGGCGCTGATGGCACGGACCTCCGGCGAGGTTCGAAGCAAGGCGGGGAGGCGTTGGGCGCTCGGGAATGACCCGATCCGGTCACTCCGGACCCGTTCCGGCCGGATCCGGCAGTGGCGCGTGATGTGGCAGCGGTGAAGGAGCTCCGGCGGGGGTGGCTTACATGGCGGCGGCGGAGCAAGGAGGAGGTCCAGCGGCGTGACCAGGGAGGAGCGGGGCGCTCGGGCTGCACGCAAGCTCGCAGCGGGCGAAGGTGCGGTACGGCGAGGTGAAGGCGGGGCACTCCGGCGAGGCGCGGCGAAGTCCGACGAAGATCCGGTGAGCGGCGAGGCTGCGGGTCTCCTCGGGCCCGGCGTGGGCCGGAGATGGGCTCCGCGGGCCCGGCGGTGTTGGGACGGCGGCGGTGGACAGCTGGCGACTCGCGGTTGGCTGAGGCGGCGGAGGCGGTGACGTGGCGACCTGCTATTGGCCGGGCGACGTGGCGGCGGGGTGGACGCGTCCGCCGGCGAGCGGACATGTCCGGCGGCACGAAGGGAGTTGGATCTAGGGTTTCGGGGAAGAGATCCGAAATTTGGAAAGGGGGGTCTATTTATAGAGGTAGAGGGAGCTAGGAAGCTCCAAATGAGGTGCGGTTTTCGGCCATGCGATCGTGATCGAACGCTCTAGATGATGGAGGAGGTTTAGGTGGGTTTTGGGCCACTTTGGAGAGGTGTTGGGCTGCAACACACACGAGGCCTTTTCGGTCCCTCGGTTAACCGTTGGAGTATCAAACGAAGTCCAAATGGCACGAAACTTGACAGACGGTCTACCGGTAGTAAACCAAGGCCGCATGACAAGTCTCGGTCCAATCCGAAAACGTTTAACACCCGCACACGAAGAGAAGCAAAAGGGGACACCAGAGGACACAGGAGCGCCGGATTGCAAAACGAACAACGGGGAAAATGCTCGGATGCATGAGATGAACATGTATGCAAATGAAATGCACATAATGACATGATATGAAATGCATGACACGCAAGCAAAGACAAGGCAAAAACAGCGAATAACTGGAAGACACGTGACACATCGGTCTCGGGGCGTTACAACACTCCACCACTACGAGAGGATCTCTTCCCAAGATCTAGAATGACACCGGAGGTAAAATGGAAGAGAAAGAGGAGAGGTAAAGCTAAGTTGCTTCTTTGACAAACGAGTGAAACCAAAGAACCCTGCGAGGTTGAGCAGACTGAAAGAAAGAAAGCAACGAAGAAGAACAAAGTTGAAAGCACTCCGGTAGGGAAGGGTAGTAAAGAAGAGCAAATTCGGACAGCACTCCGGTTGAAAAGAGATGCAAGAGTTGATAATATGCAAATAACTTGAGCAGAGGACATGACACTCCGGTTAAAAGAATAAGCACGATCAGAAGACGATCCTCAACTTGAGATGATGAGAGAAAAGAGAAACATCACAATACCTCCTCAAGAAAAGAACGAATGGATGGAATGAATGGAAGGAAACAAGATCTTGGCAGGGAACGCTTACAACAAAGGCTAGAACGGAGTTGTTGGAAAAATGAACAATGAAAGTATAAGCTTGAAGTGGCCTTATGGAAAGCATCTCAAAATTGTGAGGTGAAATTCTGCCATGGCCTTAGGGAAGGTTTTAGGTGAAATATAACCCAAGATAACTCCAACGAAGAGGTTGATGGATTTAAAATACCTCATTCTTAACAACCTATGAATCATGAAACATGAACTCAAATTATCAAGAATGACATAATACCACCTCCAATGATATGGAAGAAAGAATTGCACTCCGGATTGCAAGATGAAGAAACTTGAGCTCCTTAGAAAAGAATCTCGATGAACACTTCGGGAAGGAATTTAATTCCTCGATGAACCATCATGTAGAACCTTCATGAAGAACTCCGGTAAACAAAGGAATAATCAAACGAAAGGAAAGAGAAGTTGAAAGCACAAGGTTAAGACTTGCAATGATTGAATAAAGCTTTGCAACGAGATAAATGAGAGATATTGAAACTCCGGGAAAAGAAAATATGAAACAGATGAAATCGAGAATTTGATGAGTTTTTGGAATAAGGAATTGAATTTACTCAATGAAACAAGAATAAGAATTACATTATGTTTATCCTTCACCAATTTAAATAGATGACAAACAATGGATTTGGCATACTACTTATTCTCGTAGAAAGGATTAAGATTGATATGGCGCCAACTTGAGAAGGTCTTCAACGAACCACCGATGGAATCGAAACAATGAATGAATAAATATGATAAGGAAGGAAAAGAAATCTTAAACGAATCACCATAAGAATTGAAAATGAACGAAGACAAGATAAAGAAACACCGGGTAGAATTAGAAAACGAATGACGATACTTGAAGGAATTTAGAAACATGAGAACGAATAGATCACGAGCTGATAAGAGAATACTTGAATGATGCACCGGTATGATTTGGAGAACGGGAGCTGAAAGCTGAGAATGAGTAAATCTTCTGAAATGATGGGCTTCGTAGAAAACAAACTGAAATACTCTTGAAATGCTCCGAATGGGTGAAAAGAATTCTCACAATCGAAAATAATTATGAGAGGATAGCATGAAGCTAGAGCCATGAATCTTCAAGAGAACGGATAAGGATTTAAGAGGAACTCTTCTTCGGTCTTCAAAATCTGAGAATGACGATGAGAAACACCACCGTAAATTGTTAAGACACTCCGGAAGAATGAAAAGCGAAGAGGTTGAGCCAACGACGACAAGAATTTGAAATATCTTGGAGAAAGGCATTTGACTGATGAAAATTCATTCTTACGTCAAACTTTAGAAGATTTGAGAATAACTCCGAGGAAGATTAGAGGAGTCAGGTAAGATCCTGGAAAAAAGACCTATGGGTTAGGGGCCACTGAAAAGAAACACCTTTGGAATGATTACTTGAAAGAGAGATTTCGCCGGTTGAATTAAATGTCTTGAATGAGATACCAATCTTGAAAGAGCTTGAACGAATGCAGAGTGGAAACGCGAATCTTCGAGATATCTTGAGCACTCCAGAATAATTGAATAGCGAGAAATTGATGATTAAGAGGTGCACCAGCATGAGAAAACATTTGAACTGAGGAAAGGATATGATCGACAAAGCTTGACTAGAATTCACCGGAGAAGAAAAGACTGAAGAATGAAGAACGAGTAGAGCATCTTCAAGAGAACCACCGTGTAAGAACGTTGATTGAAAACAATGGAGGGAATTCACATGAATAAAATGGATAGTTGATTTAGAAACCTAAGTCCTCGAAGAAAGAGGGTGGGAGGGTGGGAAAACAAAGGCAACTTGGGATGGATGAAACAAACACCGTTGAGAAGAAATGATAATTGATCTTGCTGATGTTGAAATGATCGGATCCACTTGAAGAGAAACACACCGGTTGAAAAGTATTGACATTACAATCTCGATGATCTAGAAGGATTAGCATCCACATAGAAATATGAGAACACCACTTAGAAAGGGTATGGAACCAACACTTGACTTCGAAGAAACTCGAATACCAGAATCCCGAAACAAAACAAAGGATTGGCTCGCAGAATAAGCCGGAAATACCCGCGCGATCCTAAAAGAAATAGTGGAAATTTGAGAAGAGAAGAGTCAAAACTCTATGCCAATATGCCTCACCAGAGCGACGAAGGGACTGAGGAGTAAAAAGAATTCCTAACTCTCGGATATATAATTCCTAAATGACTCAAAACATTTTTCTATACTCAACAACACCAACGATTCGATCAAGCAGGGGGCTCCTAAGGTCGGGGCTGGCTCTGATACCAACTTGTAACGCCCTCGATGCGGCTATATCTCCCATGTGTCGACGCACGACTTAGAGGCATAACCGCATTGAAAGTAATGTCGCAAGTGAGGTAATCTTCACACAACCCATGTAATACATAAGGGAAAAGATACATAGTTGGCTTACAATCGCCACCTCACACAATTACATGAAATAAAGCATTACATCATCCAAATACAATTAGGGTCCGACTACGGTACCAAAATAAAAGAAGACTACCCCAAATGCTACACAGATCCCCGATCGTCCCAACTGGGCTCCACTACTGATCAACTGGAAAACGAAACAACATAAAGAACACGATCTTCATAGAGCTCCTCCTTGAGCTTGGTTGAGTCACCTGCTCGGTAACATCGGCACCTGCAAACTGGTTTTGGAAGTATCTGTGAGTCACGAGGACTCAACAATCTCACACCCTCGCGATCAGGACTATTTAAGCTTATGGGTAAGGTAAAGGTATGATGTGGAGCTGCAGCAAGCGACTAGCATATATGGTGGCTAAACATACGCAAATGAGAGCGAGAAGAGAAGGCAAAGCACGTTCGAGAAATCTATGATCAAGAAGTGATCCTAGAACAACCTACGTCAAACATAACTCCAACACCGTGTTCACTTCCCGGACACCGCCGGAAAGAGACCATCACGGTAACACACGCGGTAGATGTATTTTAATTAAGGTCAACTTCAGGTTTTCTACAACCGGACATTAACAAATTCCCATCTGCCCATAACTGCGGGCACGGCTTTCGAAAGTTCAAATCCCTGCAGGGGAGTCCCAACTTAGCCCATCACAAGCTCTCACGGTCAACGAAGGATATTCCTTCTCCCAAGACAATCCGATCAGACTCGGCATCCAGGTTATAAGACATCCTCGACAATGGTAAAACAAGTCCAGCAAGACCACCCGCTTTGCCGACAAATCCCGATACGAGCTGCACATATCTCGTTCTCAGGGCACACCGGATAAGCTAAGCGTACGGGAGCCAACGTAACCCAAGTTGCCAAGGGACGGCCCCGCACGGTGCTCTGGGTTGGACCAACACTTAGAGAAGCACTTGCCCGAGGGGGGGGGTTAAATTAAAGATGACCCTTGAGTCCGCGAAACCCAAGGGAAAAATAGGCTAGGCGGCAAATGGTAAAACCAAGGTTGGGCCTTGTTGGAGGAGTTTTATTCAAGGAGAACTGTCATGGGGTTCCCATTATAACCCAACCGCATAAGGAACGGAAAATCCGGGAACATCACATCGATATGACGGAAACTAGGGAGGCAAGAGTGGAACAAAACACCAGGCATAATGCCGAGCCTTCCACCCTTTACCAAGTATATATGTGCATTAATTAAATAAGAGATATTGTGATATCCCAACAAAATAACCATGTTCCAACAAGGAACAAACTTCAATCTTCACCTGAAACTAACAACGCTATAAGAGGGGCTGAACAAAGCGGTAACATAGCCAAACAATGGTTTGCTAGGACAAGGTGGGCTAGAGGCTTGGCTTAACAATATGGGAGGCATGATAAGCAAGTGGTAGGTATCGCAGCATAGGCATAGCAAAAGAGCGAGCAACTATCAAGCAAAGATAGAAGTGATTTCGAGGGTATGGTCATCTTGCCTGAAATCCCGCAAGGAAGAAGAATGAGTCCATGAAGAAGACAAACGGACGTAGACGAATGGGTACTCATAAAAGCGACGTTACTGGAACTAACCCAAAGAAGTAACACCGGAAAGAAGCACACAACATGGTAAACAACCAACACATGAACATGGCATGATATGCGGGATGCGGTATGTGATGCATATGCATGATTTGGAAAGGAATGATTGAACCTGGCCTCAACTTGGAAATCCAAGAGTGCCACTGGAAAGAGGAGTTGATTTCGGTTGAAAACAATATAAAGATCACCGGAATCGGATGCACGGTTTGGAAATGGCAAGCAAAACAAATATGGCACTGGTCTGCGATAAACAGCAAGTAACCATCTAAATGCATCAAGTTAAATATGCTACAGCACTCAAACATAGCAACAAAATACATGGAAGGGATCCACCCATGATGCTTGAAAAAAGATGAACACTGAGCTATGGCTAATTTACTCATTAACAGGTTCAAACAAGCATGGCAAAAGTGCAAAAGATTACTGGTTTCAGACTTAGTGAAATTAACACAAGTCTGGAATTTATCAGCAGGAAGCAATCTTTAGAGCATGAAAAATACATGCTACAGGAACACATCATGGCAAAGAAAGGCATGGCATGAAGCTACTCTAAGCATATAACAAAAGTCCCTTAGTGACCTTGAGCCAAAAGGGATCAGAAAATACAATTGCAACCATGTGAACATAGCAAAAACATAAACAGATTCAGACTTAGTGAAAAACTGGAGCATGCAAAATAGATTAACAAGTAGGCATGTTTACGAGCTCGATGCACTCACTAATAAGCATGGCATGACAATCTAAGCATACACCCAGCAAATAGACATGGCATAGGAGCTAGACATGGCAAGAACAACAACATAGCATTCACAGATCAACAACAACAAGCATGGCAAAATTGCTAAACGTGTTAACAACATGCTAGGAACATGTTATAGCAAAAGTAGAGCTCGATTGAGTCAAGCTAGGGTGCTCCATAATTGCAAAAAAAAGATATGGATGGATAGAGCACAACAATATTTACAAAACATCCTTACTGATCATGCTCAAAAGATGCACGGATCACTAGGAAACAACATGAACATATGGCATAAAAAATAATATCAGGACAAGGACTTAGTGAAATTCTAAGTCCCTGAAATCAACATCATTGAGTAAGCTACTTTGCATGCTTGTGCTAGTCACCACAAAGATCACAAAAATACATGGCATACACCCCTGTAAAGGTAACATGGCATTCTACAAAACACATGTAGAGCTCAAGATCATAGCATTCACACATTAATCATGGCAAAAATGACAAAAGGCCATTTGCTGAAACAGATCTGAAACTATCATCACATAGCCCTCTTCCAACAGCATTTCGGGCATCAAGATGAGCTCAAATGAAAATGATGCGATAAGATGAAATGATGTAGTCGTCGAGACAAACATTTTGATATGCTACACACACGAATCGGAGCAACAGGTGCAGAGTAATGAGCTGATGAATAGAGGCATATGAATCTGGAATCTCAGGACTTAGTGAAAAAAACCAACCGAGCGTAGAATAGCAACAGTCGCACAAGGCGGAGGGTAGATGCGGGCTCACCATGGGCTTGGCCCAGGACGTGGAGGGGTGAGGCCGGCGCGGCTGGGCCGACGACTTGGCGCAGCCCATGAGCGGATGAGGCCGGCCCGGGAGGCTGACCGGCCGTCTCCCTCATGTGACCGCTCGAGGTCGGAGGTCATGGCGGCAGCGCTAATGGCAGGGACCTCCGGTGAGGTTCGAAGCAAGGCGGGGAGGCGCTGGGCGCTCGGGAACGGCCCGATCCGGTCACTCCGGAGCCGTTCCGGCCGGATCCGGCAGTGGCGCGTGATGTGGCGGCAGTGAAGGAGCTTCGGCGGGGGTGGCTTACATGGCGGTGGCGGAGCAAGGAGGAGGTCCAGCGGCGCGACCAGGGAGGAGCGGGGCGCTCGGGTTGCGCGCAAGCTCGCAGCGGGCGAAGATGCGGTACGGCGAGGTGGAGGCGGGGCACTCCGGCGAGGTGCGGCGAAGTCCGACGAAGATCCGACGAGTCGCGAGGCTGCGGGTCTCCTTGGGCCCGGCGCGGGCCGGAGATGGGCTCCGCAGGCCCGGTGGCGCTGGGACGGCGGCAGTGGACAGGTGGCGACTCGCGGTTGGCTGAGGTGGCGGAGGCGGTGACGTGGTGACCTGCTATTGGCCGGGCGACGTGGCGGCCGGGTGGACGCGTCCGCCGCCGAGCGGACATGTCCGGCGGCGTGAAGGGAGTTGGATCTAGGGTTTCGGGGAAGAGATCCGAAATTTGGAAAGGGGGGGTCTATTTATAGAGGTAGAGGGAGCTAGGAAGCTCCAAATGAGGTGCGGTTTTCGGCCACGCGATCGTGATCGAATGCTCTAGATGATGGAGGAGGTTTAGGTTGGTTTTGGGCCACTTCGGAGAGGTGTTGGGCTGCAACACACACAAGGCCTTTTCGGTCCCTCGGTTAACCGTTGGAGTATCAAACGAAGTCCAAATGGCACGAAACTTGACAGGCGGTCTACCGGTAGTAAAGCAAGGCCGCATGACAAGTCTCGGTCCAAACCGAAAACGTTTAACACCCGCACATGAAAAGAAGCAAAAAGGGACACCGGAGGACACAAGAGCGCCGGATTGCAAAACGGACAACGGGGAAAATGCTCGGATGCATGAGACGAACATGTATGCAAATGAAATGCACATAATGACATGAAATGAAATGCATGACACGCAAGCAAAGACAAGGCAACAACAGCAAATAACTGGAAGACACGTGGCACATTGGTCTCGGGGCGTTACACTTGGACCCTACGTCAAGAAACAAAGGAGGAGGCCACGAGGTAGGGGCGCGCCTACGCCCCCCCCCCCCCAGGCACGCCCTCCACCCTCGTGAGCCCCCTATTGCTCCATCGACGTACTCCTTCCTCCTATATATACCTACGTACCCCCAAACGATCAGATACGGAGCCAAAACCCTAATTCCACCACCGCAACTTTCTGTATCCACGAGATCCCATCTTGGGGCCTGTTCTGGAGCTCCGCCGGAAGGGGTATCCATCACGAAGGGCTTGTACATCATCACCATAGCCCCTCCGATGTAGTGTGAGTAGTTCACCTCGGACCTACGGGTCCATAGTTATTAGCTAGATGGCTTCTTCTCTCTTTTTGGATCTCAATACAATGTTCTCCCCCTCTCTTGTGGAGATCTATTCGATGTAATCTTCTTTTTGTGGTGTGTTTGTTGAGAATGATGAATTGTGGGTTTATGATCAAGTCTATCTTTGAATAATATTTTAATCTTCTCTGAATTCTTTTATGTATGATTGGTTATATTTGCAAGTCTCTTCGAATTATCAGTTTGGTTTGGCCTACTAGATTGATCTTTCTTGCAATGGGAGAAGTGCTTAGCTTTGGGTTCAATCTTGCGGTGTCCTTTCCCAGTGACAGTAGGGGCAGCAAGGCACGTATTGTATTGTTGCCATCAAGGATATAAAAAGATGGGGTTTTCTTCATATTGCATGAGTCTATCCCTCTACATCATGTCATCTTGCTTAAGGCGTTACTCTGTTTTTAACTTAATACTCTAGATGCATGGTGGATAGCGGTCCATGGGTGGAGTAATAGTAGTAGATGCAGGCAGGAGTCAGTCTACTTGTCTCTTACGTGATGCCTATATACATGATCATACCTAGATATTCTCATAACTATGCTCAATTCTGTCAATTGCTCAACAGTAATTCGTTCACCCACCGTAGAATACTTATGCTCTTGAGAGAAGCCACTAGTGAAACCTATGGCCCCCGGGTCTATCTTCATCATATTAATCTTCCAATATTTAGTTATTTCCTTTGCTATTTACTTTGTTTTTATTTTACTTTGCATCTTTATCATAAAAATACCAAAAATATTATCTTATCATATCTATCAGATCTCACTCTCGTAAGTGGCCGTGTAGGGATTGACAACCCCTTATCGCATTGGTTGCGAGGATTTATTTGTTTTGTGCGGGTACGAGGGACTCGCGTGTAGCCTCCTACTGGATTGATACCTTGGTTCTCAAAAACTGAGGGAAATACTTACACTACTTTGTTGCATCATCCCTTCCTCTTCAGGGAAAAACCAACGCAGTGCTCAAGAGGTAGCAATGTAGCAGAGTCTCGTCAAGTCGAACGGTTGCCGAGGCCGCATGGGGAAGTGGAGATGCCCATGTCCCATCAATCACCACGCGTCTGTAACACCCACAATGCGGCTATATCTCCCACGTGTCGGGGCATGACTTAGAGGCATAGCCGCATGGTAGGCTTGTCGCAAGAGGGGTAATCTGCACACGTCCCATGTACTGAATAAGAAAGGGATAAAGAGATGATTTACAATCGCCACTTCACACAAAACATAAATAAATCATACATCATCAAAATTACAATCAAGGTCCGACTACGGAACCAAAATAAAAGAAGACAACCCCAAATGCTAGATCCCCGATCGTCCCAACTGGGCTCCACTATTGTTCAATAGGAAACAAAACAACACAACGAACACGATCCTCATCGAGCTCCCACTTGAGGTCAGTTGCATCATCTGCACTGGTATCATCGGCACCTGCAACTTTTTGGAAGTACCTGTGAGTCACGAGGACTCAGCAATCTCACACCCGCGAGATCAAGACTATTTAAGCTTATGGGAAGGATAGGGTAATGAGGTGGAGCTGCAGCAAGCACTAAGCATATATGGTGGCTAACATACGCAAAAAAGAGCGAGAAGAGAAGCAACACAACAGTCATGAACTAGAAGTGATCAAGAAGTGATCCTGAATCTACTTACGTTCAAGCATAACACGAGAACCGTGTTCACTTCCTGGACTCCGTCGAGAAGAGACCATCACGGCTACACACGCGGTTGATGCATTTTAATTCAGTTAAGTGTCAAGTTCTCTACAACCGGATATTAACAAATTTCCATCTACCACATAACCGCGGGCATGGCTTTCGAAAGTTCAAACCGTGCAGGGGTGTCCCAACTTAGCCCATCACAAGCTCTCATGGTCAATGAAGGATATTCCTTCTCCTAGGAAGACCCGATCAGACTCAGAATCCCGGTACAAGACATTTCGACAATGGTAAAACAAGACCAGCAAGATCGCCCGGTGCCCCGACATCCCGATAGGAGCTGCACATATCTCGTTCTCAGGGAAACATTGGATGAACACTACGTACAGCTAAACCAGCCCTCAAGTTTCCCCGAGGTGGTGCCGCAAGTGGCTCTGGTTCGGACCAACATTTAGAGAAGCATTGACCCGGGGGGTTAAAATAAAGATGACCCTCGGGCTCCTCAAACCCAAGGTAAAAAGGCTTAGGTGGCAAATGTTAAAACCAAAGTTGGGCCTTGCTGGAGGAGTTTTATTCAAAGAGAACTGTCAAGGGGTTCCCATAACACCGAACCGCGTAAGGAACACAAAATCAAGGAACATAACACTGGTATGATGGAAACTAGGGCGGCAAGAGTGGAACAAAACACCAGGCATAAAGCCGAGCCTTCCACCCTTTACCAAGTATATAGATGCATTGATTAAATAAGATATATTGTGATATCCCAACATGTCCATGTTCCAACATGGAATAAACTTCAGCTTCACCTGTAACTTAGCCAAACAACGGTTTGCTAGGATGGTTCAAAAAGGTTAGAGGCTATCATGGCAATTTGGGAGGCTTGAAGAACAAGTGGTGGGTAGCACGACATAGCGATAGAGCGAACAACTAGCAAGCAAAGATAGAAGTGATTTCTAGGGTATGGTCATCTTGCCTGAAATCCTGCAAGGAAGAAGAACGAGTCCATGAAGAATACAAATGGACGTAGTCGAACGGATCCTCACAACTCCGGAACGAAACCGAAGCTAACGAGAGAAGCAACGTGGAAAGAAGCAAACAACATAGTAAACAACCATCACATAAACATGGCATGATGCACAATCAAGTATGATGCATGTCCGGTTTAATGAGGCACGGCATGGCAAAGTGCAAAAACAATACTACAAATTAAGTGGAGCTCCATATGCAACGAGTTGCATATTGAAGAAAACACCACATTTAATTATTTGGTTCACTCCCTTTTATGTACCCAACAATATTAAATGTTATTAAACATGGAAAGAGGTGAAACATGAGTAAAATACACAGTTAAGAATTTTAAATGAGGCCGGAAACATCAAACAACAATTCCGGTAAATCCCCATATGTATTTAGCAATTTAAGCAAACAACAATTTAAACATTCTTGGTGTTGTTATCATGATGCAGATGACATATTCAAGTTTTATGCAAATTTTATGAAAATGTTAGTATAATAAGATATGAGGCATTTGTCACCATGGCGGAAGGAAAAGGATGCCACGACGGTGAAAATTGGAAATGGAGCCGCGGCGGTGAAAATGGACATGGCGCCACGGCAACATCCTAGTTCTGATAACTCGGTCCAAGGAACAAGTGGGGTGATGGAAACGTGCAAGAGCAACGGGGAGTGATCCCGGATACCGGGTGTCCCACATGAGGTGGCAAGGAAAACGAGTGACGATGTGCGACGAACAAGTCGGGCACGATGCAAACACGGGCATCTCATACAACACACATGCATTCGTTCCACGGTGTCGTCTCAGGGTTATACCTTCGAAGCGTGCGCTTGGGACGGTTCGGGTTCGGTGGGATGTAGACGGAAGTAGACGTTCTTGGGGCGGTCGTGGGAAGTAGTGGTACACGACGATGGTAGTTCTACATGAGTCTTGTGACCCATAGTTCTTCGGGCAACGGTAGTCGTACACGACCGTAGATGTTCGGGGTCGTCGGTAGAGGTACTCGCGGTATTGCGATGATAGTGGTACAAGGTCGTCGGGGTACTTGTCGGTCCGGTCTTGACGGTCTTGTTTTGCGACGGTAGTCATACTAGTTGGCGGTAGTGGAACTTGACGGATCCGAGCTCTTCGAGGGTCGTCGTGGTACACGTTCACGTTGTAGTCGTACATGTCAACAGTAGTTGTTCAAGGCATCGGGCGTCGAGGTACTTGGCATTCTTGGGATTCCGAAGATGGCTGTAGAGGTACTTAGCACGTCACCATGTAGTCGTACTTGACGAATCCAAAATACTCCTGCTCGGGATGGGTGCAACGGAGGCATCATCTTGCGTTTTGAATCTAGGTCATGCTCGTGTAACCGTTCGCATCATCGAGGAAAAGGGCTTGGTCTTAAGGTGCTCGGCCGTGGGCGAAGGAGCACACAGTGGACATGGAGGCAGGGAACCCCTGGCCCTGAGGTCACGGCGGAGCTCGGGTCAACAGCAACGAAGACAGGGGCGCGCGGCTGGAGGCGCTGGGGACAACAGCAGGCGGCGGCAACGGACAAGTGGGGCGAGGCGGGGGTCTGGCAGGGACGCAGCTACAGGTGACGAAGCTCCAGGCGGAGAAGGTTCCATGGGGCGGCGGCGCTGGGAGCTTCATGGTGGTGCCATGGTGGGGACGCGGGGTCGAGCTATGGCTGCTCGCATACTCTGGCGCGGGTGGAACCAGCAGCAAGGAGGAGAAGGGAGCAGGGGCGCGCAAGTGGAGGAGGTCGCTGAGGCAAAGCAACAGCTTCAGCGGGTCCGGTGGTGGACTTGGAGCTCCGGACGTCGGTGCGACTAGAGCACGGGGAGGTGAAGCAGACGTCGAGGCATGGGCGACGGGAGCCGGCGGGGACGCACGGTCGCGATGGCGGGGCAGGCCGGCCTAGTACTGCGGTGATGGCGGCCATGGGAGCTCTTGCTCCTGCCGATGACGACGATGGCGGACCTGCGAGATGGGGCGGCTGTCGGTGTCAAAACCGGCGAATCTTGGGTAGGGGGTCCCGAACTATGCGTCTAAGGCGGATGGTAACAGGAGGCGGGGGACACAATGTTTACCCAGGTTCGGGCCCTCTCGATGGAGGTAATACCCTACTTCCTGCTTGATTGATCTTGATGATATGAGTATTACAAGAGTTGATCTACCACGAGATCGTAGAGGCTAAACCCTATAAGCTAGCCTATGATTATGATTGTTGTTGTCCTACAGACTAAACCCTCCCGTTTATATAGACACCGGAGGGGGCTAGGGTTACACAAAGTCAGTTACAATGGAGGAGATCTACATATCGAAATTGCCAAGCTTGCCTTCCACGCATAGGAGAGTCTAACCCGGACACGGGACAAAGTCTTCAATCTTGTATCTTCATAGTCCAACAGTCTGGCAAAAGTATATAGTCCGGCAGTCTGAGGACCCCCTAATCCAGGACTCCCTCGGTAGCCTCTGAACCAGGCTTCAATGACGATGAGTCCGGCGCGCAGTTTGTCTTCGGCATTGCAAGGCAGGTTCCTCCTCCGAATACTCCATAGAAGATTTCGAACACAAGGATAGTGTCTGGCTCTGCAAAACAAATTCCACATACTACCGTAGAGAGTATAATATTCCCACAAATCTAATCTGCTGACAACTTTTCATAACGTGACATCACGCCATGGCCCGGTCATTATTCGAACCGATTTTCTTAACCATCTACTGCACATATTGCGAGGCGGTTTCCTTGGCACATCTTGTCGAAGCAGAGATCGTGTCCCCTTATCATGGGATTCTCATCAATACGGGTGTGGGTAACCCTACCGCACCATTAATCATGGTGCTTGGGGAATGAGTGAGTTTACCAGGCAGGTGGGGAGGCGCATAGTTTCTTCCGCCCTTATAAAGGGACAGGGACTCCTCCTTTTCACCCATGCCTTCTTCTTCCCTGCCCATCCATTCTCGCGCACTCGAGCTCCAGTGCCCAAGTTCGCATTTTCTCCACAAAACCACTCCAAACATGTCCGGAGCGGGAGGCAAGTGGATGGTCTCCTCTGTTACGGAGGATAACATCACAAAGCTCCGGGAAGCCGGATACCTGGCCGCAGATATCGCGCACCAGCTCCCAGACGAGGGGCAGATCGTCCCTACCCCCGAACCCCATGAAAGGGTTGTATTCCTTACCCATTTCGTCCGCGGGCTGGGATTTCCCCTCCACCCATTTGTCCGCGGGCTCATGTTCTACTACGGGCTGGACTTCCATGATCTGGCCCCCCAATTTCATCCTCAACATCTCGACGTTTATCGTCGTGTGCGAGGCCTTCCTCCGCATCAAGTCCCACTTCGGCTTGTGGCTGAAGACCTTCAACATTAAACCGAAGGTGGTGGTCGGCCAGCAGGCGGAGTGCGGAGGCGCCATGGTGGGCAAAATGCCCAATGTCACCTGGCTTGAAGGATCCTATGTGAAGACCGTGAAGGGGTGGCAATCGGGGTGGTTCTACATCACCGAGCTGCGTGACACCAACTGGGTGGCGGCCCCCGTATTTCGATCCAGCATCCCCATGCGGCTCACCTCCTGGAAAGAGAAGGGCCTATCCTTGGGTTCATTGGTGGAGCTGACCAGACTCCAGAACTATGTTAAAAACATGATAAGCAAGAAAATCAAGCTTGTCAACGTGGTCCAGCTCATGCTCTTCCACCGGATCCTCCCATGTGAAAGGCGGGCATTAAATATGTGGGAGTTCGACCCGGCTAAGCACCAGACGTTGCGAGAGCTCTTCGACACGACGCACCAGGACATCTGGAAGGTGCTGTTCAACTCCGCCGAGGTACCTCCTCCCCTTACCGAGGATCACGGACTCAGCGCAAAGCGCCCTGCCAATCCGGTGAGCTCCTTATATCTCGTAAGATGTTTCTTTCCCCAGTACAATCATGTGGGCGATCTAAGCCTCTACGCCATTTAACAGGACTGGGTCGCGACAGCGGAGCAGATCGATTGTCTGGCTCCACTGCCTGAAGATCCAGCAAGGGCTCTCTTAACAGAGATGCTGGTTCCGGTGCCCTATGAGGCGCCGGAGAAGAAGGCCAAGAAGAAGGCCACGGGGACCAGGAAAGGTCTCCGGCGCAAGGTCGTATCGGACTCATCGTCCGATAACACCGAGGTGCCCTCCTCCCACGAAAACGAGGAGGAGGAAGAGGAAAGTTCTCCCCCAGCCGAGGGGATAAGAAAAGGAAGGCCGCCCCGTCAGGGGAGGCCGAAGGGTCCAAGAAGGGAAGGACGCTCCTTCCGGACTGCTCCACGGCGGCCGCTTTTAGTGACGAGGAGTGGTTACCCAGGGACAAGCCCCTGGCGAAGTCGTAAGTATCCAGATACCATAATAGTTCTTGGTATGTTTTATTTTATTGCTTCTTATCATGCCGAACATGACCATGCAGCCCATCCAAAGCCCATATCGACGTATCCTCTTTGGATGAGTCTTTGGGCCCGTCGGAGAGGAATAGCGATTCACGCCCGACCGCCTCCTCCCCCCACCCTATGGACGACGTCGAGGTGTTGTCTCAAAGGGTACTGAACCAAGGGGAGACAGTTCCGGAGGCCCCCCAAGGCGGCATTCCGGACGTTGGGCACACGAGGGGCAAGACTCCCATGGGCTCTAATGCCGGGGGCAGCAAGTCTAGCCCCCAACCGAATACTGCGCTGGAACCTCCAGTGGTTCTGGATTCTGTTAGGCGACCCCTCACCAAGGGGGGCAAGCCATCTGTGCCGATGGCCTCTGTCCATCTAGAGGCATCAGACAATTTGCTGGAAGCGCTTCGTGGTGCTTCCATTGACGAAGAGCACCGCACTATCATGAGTGCGGTGGTCAAGAAGGTTCGGTCCGCCAAAAGCGGACTGACTGAAGCCTGTGCCAGCCTCCTAACAGGCTTTGAGGTAAGTAATCAAATTATGAGAAAATGTTATAGCATAGACAGTAGCCCCTGATGCGCTGTTTGGTGTTCGCAAAGAAAGGCCGAACAGAGGATCAAATAATAATCATAGGAGTCTAATCAGAATATGTCTATGTGAATAAGCAGGCTTTACTGTTGGCCGCTGCCGCTCGCACGGCGAAGGTCTCTGCACTGAAGCGGGACCTTGAGCGGTCCGAGGAAGAGCTCGGCCTTACCAAGAGGCACCTCGAAGAGAACAAAGGTAAGTAATACCATGTTTGTTTATTGATAAAGAAAAAGGGAAGTGGTTGTTAGATCACAAGATCGTCATGAATTTTGCGAGGGGCCATGACTTAAGTGGCGGCCCTGAAGAAGGCGTTGTCCGAGGCCAAAGGCAAAGCGGCCAAGGAGCGCGCCGAGCGCGAGAAGCAAGAGGCCTGTGTTGGTGAGGTTCAGCAAGGGCTCCAGGAGTTTGTCAAGAAGTACGAGTCCTTGGAGCGTGACTCTAAGATGCAAGGTTGCGAAGGCCCTCGAGAACGCACAAAATGCCAAGGCCGAAGCCCAAAAGGTCCTCCAGGAAATTGAGGCGGTCAAGAAGATAGCGGCGGGTAAGGCATTCATTATGCAAGCAAGCATGTGAAGGAAACTTTCCTTTTACTTACCCAAATTCGGAGCTCTCCAGGAGCGTTCACAGATCTACCCAGCACTGTGTCAGATGCCGCGGAGTTCTACCGGGCCGAGGAAGGGAGCTCGACGGAGAAGTTGTTCTGGTCTCAGTATACTGGGACCGAACATCCGATGCCCTTGAGCAACCAGTTGAAGCAACTGGTCGAGCTTCACAAGGCGGCCGAACTAGCCATGAAGGGCCTCACAGTCCGGATGTGGCATGGCGAGCCCCTGCCTGGCAGCTATTTCGGCCTGGTAAGGCGGCTTGTGAATGCCCGCCCACGGTTTGAAGTCATAAAGCGGTCCGTCTACATTGAGGGTGCACGCAGGGATTTTGCCCGGGCGAAAGTGCACTGGGCGAAGATGGACGCCGAAAAGCTAGTGAAGGAGGGGCTGCCAGAGGGCAAGGAGCATCGCCACCCCGAAAAGTATTATGATAGTGTCCTGAAGGGTGCTCGCCTTGCGACAGAGGACTGTGCTAAGGATGTAATATTTGAATGAATGTACTCATGTGATCCTGTAATGTGGAACGAGTTCATGTGCGCTATGTAACGCTTGTTAATTTAAAATATTACCTTCTGTGCGGCTGTTTATAAAATTTGAGAGTTAGCCAGTCATCGGCTTCTGCCCCCATCTAACTAGTACTGAGGTGTTCGGGATAAACCTGGCCACTCTTTATCCCAATTTTGGGTCCTTCGAAGGAGGTGTTCAGCACAACGAACCAGGCAATCGGACTATAAAGCTTTATCACTCTTAGCCATAGAAGTCTACAATTTTAAATTTTGCCGAAGCCCCTAGTATTCGGAAGGCCGAACTTGGGGCGTTATGTACGCCTAAATCGGACAAGGCCGACTCCTCGCCCGAAGCGGAAAAAATCTTTAAGGATTTGAGACCTCTCGAACAGCGACCAGCTCTCGCTGCATCATGACAGTCAGTTTTCGGCTTTCTCTACTGAGGTGCTCGTCCATTAGAACTGGGACACAATCGTAGTAGTTCTTCCAGTGCTACCTTAGCCGATACAGTGGAACGTAAGGTACCAAAACATGGGAGCCGGGCAAACCCAACTATTGACCCAAGACATGATTCCGAGATGATGCATATAATGCTATAAGTTCGGGGTGCCGCATTGTCGAAAGTGTTCGGACTTTTTGTGACGCCCCGAGACTGATGTGCCACGTGTCTTCCTGTTATTCGCTGTTGTTGCCATGTCATTACTTGCATGTCATGCATTGCATATCATGTCATCATGTGCATTTCTTTTGCATATGTGTTCGTCTCATGCATTCGAGCATTTTCCCCGTTGTCTGTTTTGCATTCCAACGCTTCGTTCTCCTCCGGTGGTCATTTCTACCTTTCTTTCGTGTGTGGGGATTAAACATTTCTGGATTGGACCGAGACTTGCCAAGCGGCCTTGGTTTACTACGGGTAGACCGCCTGTCAAGTTTCGTACCATTTGGCTTCGTTTGATGCTCCAATGGTTAACCGAGGGACCGAAAAGGCCTCATGTGTGTTGCAGCCCAACACCCTCCCATTTTGGCCCAAAACCCACCAAAACTCTCTCCATCGTCTAGAGCGTTCGATCATGATCGCGTGGCCAAAAACCGCACCTCATTTGGACTCTCCTAGTTCCCTCTATGCCTATAAATACACCCCCCTCCGAAATTCTCGTTTCCCTTCTTCCGAAAACCCTAGATCCGTTTTTCCCTGCCGCCACCGGATGAAACCCCGCCGACGGACATGTCCGCCCGCGACGTCCGCCACCACGTGTCACCACCCGAGTGGCTCGGCCGCCTCCTCCACCGCACGGCCTGGGGAGCCCATCGCCGGCCCCCGAGGGCCCGAACGCCGCTGCCACCTGCCTCCTTGCCCCGCCGCACAGACAGCCGCGCCGCCGCCCTGTTCGCCGGCGTCCGCCACCGCGCCGCCATCTCCACCGCCGCCGCCAACCATCACCAGCGCCGCGCCGTTCCAGGCCGCCGGTCGCTGCAGCACGCCGCGCACCCCGCGCCGTTCACCGCGCCCCGCGCCTCCCCGCTGCTTCTCCGGACAGATCCGGCCGCGGGAGGGCCGGATCCGGCGATCTACGCCCTCCGGAGACCTCCATCTCCACCACGGCGACGTCTCCGGCGAGCCTCGGTTCGCGTGCACGAACCCTAGATCTGTTCTCGGAGTGGTAATTTCTACTAAGTCCCCGAGATTTCGATGTTTCAAATGCCCATGTTTATCGTGCCGTAACTTTGCGTCCGTAGATCCGTTTTGGGCATATAGCATATCAAAATGTTCGCCTCATAGAGCACATCATTTCATCTCATTGCATCATTTTCATTTGAGTTCATCTTGATGCCCGAAATGCTGTTAGAAGAGTGCTATTTGAGATAATTGTCAGATCTGCTACTCCAATTAGACATTTGTCATTTTTGCCATTATTAATGTGTGCATGATATGCTCATGAGCTCTACATGAGTTTTGTTATATGTTTTGCCATCTATCCAGAGGTGCAACCCATGTATTTTTGTGATGTGTGTGGTGACTAGCACAAGCTTGCAAAGTGGTGCATTCGTTAATGCAGATTTCAGGGACTTAGCATTTCCACTAAGTCCTTGATCTGTTTATCTCAATATGCTATATGTTCATGTTGTTTCCTAGTGATCTGTGCCTCTTTTGAGGATGATCAGTAAGGATGATTTTTTAATCTTGTAGTGCTCTATCCATCCATGTCTTTGTGTGCAATTATGGAGCACCCTAGCTTGAGTCAATCGAGCTCTACTTTTGCTATTTCGTGAATCTGGGCAGATTGTCTACTTATTAGCGATTTTGCCGAGGATGTTGTAGTGGATCCTTGCATGCTATTCTATTGTTCTTGCCATGTCTAGCTTGTTAAATGTGCATTCTTGTTGGGTGTATGCTTAGTTTGTCGTGCCTTGCTCTGTAGTGAGTGCATCGAGCTCGTAAACATGCCTACGTGCTATCATATTTGCATGTTCCAGTTTTTCTCCAAGTCTGTAACCTGATAATGTTTTTGCCATGTCCACATGCTTGCAATTGTATTTTCTGATCCCTTTTGGCTCAAGGTCACTAAGGGACTTTGGTTAAGCTCTTTGAGTAGCTCCATGCCATGCTTTACTTTGCCATGTTCAGGCCCTGTAGCATATAGTTTTCATGCTCCAAAGTGTGCTACCTGATCTGAAATTCCAGGCTTGTGTTAATTTCACTAAGTCTGAAACCTAGTTACCAATTGCACTTTTGCCATGCTTGTTTGAACCTGTTAGTGGATGAATTGGCCGTAGCTCAGTGTTCATCTTTTGTTAAGCATCATTAATGGATCCCTGCCATGTGTTTTGTTGCCATGATTGAGTGCTGTAGCATGTCCATCTTGTTGCATTTAGATGGCTACTTGCTGTATATCGCAGACCGGTGCCATATTTGAATTGCTTGCCATTTCCAAACCGTGACTCCGATTCCGGCGTTCTTTATATTGTTTTCAAGCGATTCCACCTCACCTTCCCAGTGGAACACTTGGATTTCCAAGTTCAGGCCAGGTTCAATCATTCCTTGTCAAATCATGCATATGCATCGCATACCGCATCCCGCATATCATATCATGTTCATGTGTTGGTTTTTTACTATGTTGTGTGCTTCTTTCCGGTGTTTACTTCTTCGGGTTGGTTCCGGTAATGTCGCGTTTGTGAGGACCCGTTCGTCTACGTCCGTTTGTCTTCTTCATGGACTCGTTCTTCTTCCTTGCGGGATTTCAGGCAAGATGATCATACCCTCGAAATCACTTCTATCTTTGCTTGCTAGTTGCTCGCTATTTTGTTATGCCTATGCTGCGATACCTACCACTTGCTTATCATGCCTCCCATATTGTTGAACCAAGCCTCCAACCCACCTTGTCCTAGCAAACCGTTGTTAGGCTGTGTTACCGCGTTGCTCAGCCCCTCTTATAGCGTTGTTAGTTGCAGGTGAAGATTGAAGTATGTTCCTTGTTGGAACATGGAGTTGTTGTTCCTTGTTGGAACATGTTTACTTGTTGGGATGTCACTATATATCTTAATTAATTAATGCATCTATATACTTGGTAAAGGGTGGAAGGCTCGGCCTTATGCTTGGTGTTTTGTTCCACTCTTGCCGCCCTAGTTTCTGTCATATCGGTGTTATGTTCCCGGATTTTGCGTTCCTTACGCGGTTGGATAATAATGGGAACCCCTTGACAGTTCACCTTGAGTAAAACTCTTCCAGCAATGCCCAACATTGGTTTTACCATTTACCACCTAGCCTTTTCTTTTCCCTTGGGGGTCGCGCGCCCAAGGGTCATCTTTATTTTAACCCCCCCCCCGGGCCAGTGCTCCTCTGAGTGTTGGTCCGAACTTAGCTGCCTGCAATGCCACCTTGGGGCAACTTGAGGTTTGGTTTTACTCGTAGCTAGTCTCATCTGAGTGTGCCCTGAGAACGAGATATGTGCAGCTCCTATCAGGATTTGTCGGCACATTCAGGCGGTGTTGCTGGTTTAGTTTTACCCTGTCGAAATGTCTTGTAACCGGGATTCCGAGTCTGATCGGGTCTTCCCGCTAGAAGGAATATCCTTCATTGACCGTGAGAGCTTGTCATGGGCTAAGTTGGGACACCCCTGCGGGGTTATGAACTTTCGAAAGCCGTGCCCGCGGTTATGGGCAGATGGGAATTTGTTAATGTCCGGTTGTAGAAAACCTGAAGTTGACCTTAATTAAAATGCATCAACCGCGTGTGTAATCGTGATGGTCTCTTTCCGGTGGAGTCCGGGAAGTGAACACGGTGTTGGAGTTATGCTTGACGTAGGTTGTTCTAGGATCACTTCTTGATCATAGTTTCTCGATCGTGCTTTGCCTTTATCTTCTCGCTCTCATTTACGTATGTTAGCCACCAAATATGCTAGTCGCTTGCTGCAGCTCCACCTCATACTTTTACCTTACCCATAAGCTTAAATAGTCTTGATCGCGAGGGTGCGAGATTGCTGAGTCCCCGTGACTCACAGATACTTCAAAAACCAGCTTGGAGGTGCTGATGAGTCTGTGCAGATGACACAACCAAGCTCAGGAGGAGCTCGTTGAAGATCTTGTCCTTGTGTTGTTTCATTCTAGTTGATCAATAGTGGAGCCGAGTTGGGGTCGATCGGGGGACCTTGTCGCTTTTGGGGTTCTTCTTTTATTTTGGTTCCGTAGTCGGACCTTGATTTGTATCTGGATGATGTAATGCATTATTCTTGTATTTGTGTGAAGTGGCGATTGTAAACCAACTATATATCTCTTTCCCTTATGTATTACATGGGTTGTTTGCGAAGATTACCTCACTTGCGACATTGCTTTCGATGCGGTTATGCCTCTAAGTCGTGCTTCGACACATGGGAGATATAGCCGCATCGAGGGTGTTGCACTTTTTCATGTCGTGTTATGGGGTACACTGAAGCCCCTGGCGCACTGGTCGTATCAGAATGTACGGATGCGATTTGTCATAAATAAGTAGGCAGGGAAAAAAGATAAAGGAATGCAATAATGAGCTAATGATGTACATTGTTATTTAGATGATGCGTCAAAGCGTATGCCTGCAATAAGGAAAAGATAGGACTATTTGACATGTCCTATCCAAGGTCAAGCTATGTGTGGGTATGCAAAACAGGTAAATTGATCATTATCAGAGACCACCTGAGGATTCCCTTGTACGTCAAAGCTTCTTGCTTCCTTGGTGTTTCCTTCCCGTGACGGGTCCGATAATCAGACGATCGGAGAGGGCCTTCGGAGAATAGGGGCCTGAAAGGAAGAAAATGTTAAAGATATACGGGTCCTGAAGCGGTTGAGACGCATTGTGGGCCGTGCTTCCACCTATTCCCATGGTATCTTGAGTGCGTAATTATGTACGCGCGGCGCAAATTTCGCCGCTTGACTGGGACTAGGACGGAGGCCGAATTGCTAGGCAAGCTCTAAACGTGCCTGGCGATCCTCTTGCAGGGTACTCCGGGCTCGCTTGAAGGTGTCCGGGGTCTTTTTCGCCAAATTGACGGTTTGCCTCATAAGGCTGCTTTGCACTTCTGCTGCGAGGGCCGTAGTGTGCTCCTCCGTGCGGAGCGAGCGTTCTGTGTTTCCATTAATTGTTATAACCCCGCGAGGTTCTAGAATTTTGAGCTTGAGGTATGCATAATGTGGTACCGCATTGAATCTGGCAAATGCGATTCGTCTGAGGAGTGTGTGATAGCCACTGCGGAAGGGGACGATATCGAAGATTAACTTCTCGCTTCGGAAGTTGTCCGGAGATCCAAAGCCCACTTCCAGTGTGATTGAGCCTGTGCAACAGGCCTCTACATGTGGGATGACACCTTTAAAGGTGGTTTTGGTGGGTTTGATCCTCGAGCGGTTTATACCCATTTTGCGCACTGTATCTAGATAGAGCAGGTTCAGGCTGCTGCCACCATCCATAAGGACTCGAGTGAGGTGAATCCGTGAGTGATGGGGTCAAGGACCAATGTGGCAGAACTGCCATGACGAATACTGGTGGGGTGGTCCCTGCGATCAAAGGTGATTGGACAAGAAGACCATGGGTTGAACTTTGGGGCGACTGGCTCCATCGCATAGACGTCCCTCAGTGCACTGCTTCCGTTCCCTCTTGGGAATATGGGTTGCATATATCATGTTTACCATTTTCACTTGGGGAGAAAATTTCTTCTGTCCTCCTGTGTTCGGCGGCCGGGGCTCCTCCTCGTCGTCGCTATGCAGCCCCTTTTCCTTGTTTTCGGCATTCAACTTGCGGCTTGTTTGAACACCCAGCATTCTCTGTTGGTGTGGTTGGCTGGTTTATCGGGGGTGCCGTGAATTTGACATGAACGATCGAGTATGCGGTCCAAGATGGACGGGCCCGGATTGCTTCTTTTGAACGGCTTTTTCCGCTGACCGGATTTAGAGCCACTGAATCCGGCATTAACTCTTGTGTCTTCGGCGTTGTCACCATTGTTGCAGCGCTTGTGTCTGTTGCGACGTGGCTTGCCGTTGCTATCTTTGACATCTGAATTGCCAGGGTTTCTTGATGTGTTGTTGCTGTGAGCCAGCTAGCTATCCTTGCCCACACAAAAGCGGGTCATGAGTGTCGTGAGGGCTGCCATGGATTTCTGCTTTTCTTGGCCAAGGTGTCGGGCGAGCCACTCGTCGCGGATGTTATGCTTAAATGCCGCTAAGGCCTCGGCATCCGGACAGTCGACAATTTGGTTCTTTTTAGTTAGGAACCGAGTCCAGAATTTCCTGGCTGATTCCCCTGGTTGTTGGGTTATGTAACTCAAGTCATCGGCATCCAATGGACGCACATAAGTGCCCTAGAAGTTGTCAAGGAATGCGTCCTCCAAATTCTCCCAACTGCCAATGGAGTTTGCCGGCAGGCTATTGAGCCAATGCCGAGCAGGTCCTTTGAGTTTTAATGGGAGGTACTTGATGGCATGTAGATCGTCACCGCGGGCCATGTGGATGTGGAGGAGGAAATCTTCGATCCATACTGCGGGGTCTATTGTACCATCATATGATTCAATGTTCACGGGTTTAAAACCTTCTGGAAATTCATGATCCATTACTTCATCAGTGAAGCGTAGGGGGTGTGCGACGCCTCTGTGCTAGGCTATATCACGACGCAGTTCATACGAGTCTTGTCTGCTGTATTCGGCCCAGCCGGATTTGCTTTTAGTATATCTGGCATGACGGTCGTCGTCACGCGTTGGGGCGCACCCCCGTGATCCGTAGATTGATCTTGCATGTCCTGCCTTGTTTTCCAATACGTCTCGCAGGTCCTGCGTGTTACCCCGAGCCTTGGTATTTTTGTTTAACTAGCGACAGGGTGTGGGCTGGACTTCGGCCTGACATGCTGCTTTGTCTCGGCCACGAGGTGGTCGGTCGGCCGCATCATACGCTGGGAGTGTAGGTTTTAATGCTTCTTCCTCGAGTTGGGGTAGCAACCTGCACTTTGGGTAAATTTTGGTTGGGCGCTCGAGTTCGTATTCCTCGGCCGCCAGGACCTCAGTCCATCTATCCGCTACCAGATCTTGGTCAGATTTAAGCTGCTGTTGCTTTTTCTTCAGGCTTTTTGCTGTGGCTATAAGCCAGTGCTTGAAGTGCTCCTGTTCGGCGGGATTCTCAAGCATGATAAATTCTTCGTCGCCGAGGCTCACCTCACCTTCGGAGAGAGGCATGTAATTGTCATCCTCTGATTCTCCGTCTGCTGCCTGTTCCTTAGGGCTAGCTTGCCCATCCTCCCGCTCGAGGCCTGGGTGGAGGGGATTGTCTTCGTCTTCGGCGCTATCCGCAGCGTTATTGTCTCTTGTGCCAGCATCGCCGTTCTTGCTATGGTGGGGCTTAGAGCGGCCCCATTGACTCCGGTGCTTAGATTGCTTCTCGAGGGGATTATCCTCTGTTGCCTTATTGCCATCGCTTTCTTTGTGGGTGTCCACCACGTATATATCATATGATGAGGTGGCAGTCCAGCGCCCTGTGGGCGGTGGTTCCTGTTCTTCTCCTACATCGTCATCCATACCGTCGATGTCTTCGGAGCCGAAATCAAACATGTCGGTTAAGTCGTCGACAGTGGCTATTAAGTGGGTGGTGGGTGGGGAACAAATTTCTTCGTCGTCCGCTTCCCACTCAAGCCGGACATAGTTCGTCCAAGGGCATTCCGACAAGGAGAGAGACCAAGGGCGAGTGCTGAAAGATATCCGCGGAGGAAAACTCCAAGATCGGCGCCCAATCAGATTCAATAGGCACGGACGCAGGCGCTTCGGAGCCCGTGGCCGGGGATGAATCCAAGGATCCGTCAACACAGGTCTCGTAGGAGGTGAAGTCAGTATTCGGCTCTATCGCCACTGAGTGTGCAGCCTCCGTGGCGGGGTCCATCCACCCGTCCTCGAAGGGCACGATCTGCTCCGGATCGAGGGACAGAGTTGCCACAGGGGTGATCTCCCGAACACTGTCCGGCGGTAGAGCTAAGTCATGCTCATCATGACTGTGCGGCGCACCTGACAGGGGCACGAATCCATCGAAGATCAAGTCTCCGCGGATGTTGACAATATAGTTTAAGTTTCCAAACCTGACCTGACGGCCAAGGTCATAACTCTCGATCTACTCCAGATGGCCAAGCAAGTTGGCTCGTAGTGTGAAGCCGCCGAATACGAAGATCTGTCCGGGGAGAAAAACCTCACCCTGGATCGCATCGTTGCCAATGATCGAAGGAGCCATCAAGGCTTATGGTGACGACACAGTGGAACTCTCAATAAAAGCACCAATGTCGGTGTCAAAACCGGCGGATCTCGGGTAGGGGGTCCCGAACTGTGCGTCTAAGGCTGGTGGTAACATGAGGCGGGGGACACAATGTTTACCCAGGTTCGGGCCCTCTCGATGGAGGTAATACCCTACTTCCTACTTGATTGATCTTGATGATATGAGTATTACAAGAGATGATCTACCACGAGATCATAGAGGCTAAGCCCTAGAAGCTAGCCTATGATTATGATTGTTGTTGTCCTATGGACTAAACCCTCTAGTTTATATAGACACCGGAGAGGGCTAGGGTTACACAGAGTCGGTTACAAGGGAGGAGATCTACATATCCGAATTGCCAAGTTTGCCTTCCACGCAAAGGAGAGTCCCACCCGGACACGGGACGAAGTCTTCAATGTTGTATCTTCATAGTCCAACAGTCTGGCCAAAGTATATAGTCCGGCAGTCCGAGGACCCCCTAATCCAGGACTCCCTCAGCGGCCGCGAGAGAAAACACGACGAGTGGAAGGGGAAGACCATGGATCGGGCATGACGAGCTCCTCTCCCTCGGCTCGATGCGCGCGTGTGACTGAGTGGGAGTCGAGAGGGGGTGAGGGGCGCTGGCGGCGCTGGAGGAAGGACGAGGGGGGTTGAGAGAGAGGCGAAGGGAAACAGGCAGGAGGCGGTGGCAGGGGAGTGATTGAGAGGAGGGGAGTTGGGCTAGGGTTATGTCCGGTTGGGCCTTGGCCTCGGCTGCTAGGCTGTAGGAGGCCCAATTGGGCTACGGGGATGGGTGCCTAGTTGGGTTTCCCCCTCCGTTTTCTATTTCTCATAAGAAGAAAGAAAAAAACCACATGAGATAAAAGAAATGAACATAGGAGTAGCAAAGGAGTTTGGCAGGGAGAAAAATCTTTCCGGACTCACAAAAATGTGAAGGATGACAATAAAATGGTTCGAGCATCCTTCACGGAATTAACATTCGCACATGGTTGAATTTCAAAACCCATTCCAATGAACTACAAATTGGTTGAAATTATAGGAGATGACCATACACACTAGATGTGATTCATGGGCGGATCTAGAACATTTATGGATAAGTAAAATTGCAACTCAATTTTACTAAAAGGATCCGAAGGAAGAAAAGAAGTGGAGTTGGATAAAAAGGAAATTAAAGAATGGTTCAAATGTGTTATGGGTGATTCCAAGCCAATGGAAAGGTTTAATATAGCTCCCTAAATAATAGGAGGATATGTTATAAAGAGAATCACCATGTAAATTCCCTCGGTTTAAATGGACCGAAGACCCATGCAATTTATTATGTTGAGTTGGAAAGATTAAAGACATGATGACATGATGAAATGCACATGATGCAAAAATGAATGCAACGAACCAAACAAAACACCCGACGAAACTCAGAAAACATGGAAGGCATCCGAAGCTCCGGTCTTGGGGCGTCACAGTATCAACCAAGGCCGCAGGCGGTTAGGGTCCATGGTGCTCCGCACTTGCCCATTGGCTTCGCCTCAAAACCAAGTCCGAGAGCGCCTTGGGCCCGGGGGCTACTGTCGGCGTTTTGGGAACGGGGGTACCCAGACTTGCCTACCTGGGGCCCACGGCGTGGCTTCATCGACGGCCTGGTACGGTCCACCTTCAGCATCGACAACTCAAGACCCTCGCGAGGGGCCGAGCCTCACGAGGCGGACGACACCAAGACCTCCACAAGGAGCGACCTCCTCAGGCTGGCTCCTGAGGAGCAGAGATCTCTATGCAAGCCTCACCTCATGAGGTTCGGATGACTTTAGCCATGATGACCAAGGCCAGGCAGGCGCCAGCGGGCGTAGTGTACCAGTTTCCTCTTTGGTGCTAAGGAGGCAAGCACAGACACGGAGTCCCGAGGAATCAACCAAAGGTTTCCATTTCGGTGCAACAAGGCCAAGACCACCAGGACAGAGGTCATTGCCGAGTCCACCGTAGCGTCACGACCAGAGGCTTTTTGTAGGCGGAGACTACTTTTGTCAGGATAGAATGCACTAGTTGTCTCCCTTCAAATTTGGCCGTTGTGGGAACCCTTCCCGCTTTCTTTTTGGGAAGAGGACCAAGGCCACTATAAATAGGGCCTAGCCACCACCATAGAGGGGGATCCGAACACGAGAGATCATCCTCTCCCCCGCCAGCTCAAGAACACATCTCCCGAGGTTGTTCCCCGATTGTACTAGTTCATCCTTAGCCCCTCGAGGCCAATCCACCACAAAGCAGGAGTAGGGTTTTACACCTCAAGGTGGCCCGAACCTGGGTAAACTGATGTGTCTCGTTTCCTTCCTGTTCATCGAGCTAGATCGAGAGATTGGCAAGTAGGCAGACTGGGAGGTTGAGTTCTTCGCATGCACCCCGAAGTTCGAACCTCTCAAGGGTCTATGGAGCCCGAAATACGACAGTAATGACTGGTAGGTAGAACCACGTCAGTTATAGCGTGAGGTCCTGGTTTTGAATTCCACCCGTGCGAAATGACGCATGTTTACCACAGCGAGCGGCGAATAGGACCTCCCATTTAGATCGTCAAGCTCACGATTCTCAAAAAAATCATCAAGATCGCTGGGATCAAACAAAGCTGGTGCATCAATCATTCTAGTCAGAAAGCGACCCGCGTGCCGCTTCCGTGGGCGGCCCGGGAAAGAACCGTGCCGCCAGCTCCAACCCCACCATCCCCTCCTCCCCCACTGATGCTGACGTGTGTCATCGAGCAAAACCCACGCAGCGCGGCAGCATCGCGGCCCTTTCCTCCTCCCTCTTGGGCTTGGACGTCATGGGTAGTTTATCCCGACGGGAGATGGACGCTACGCCCGGGCTTGGCGGGGAAGCTCGCGCTCGGAGCGACACTGTGAGAAGGCTCGGGGTGACGTGCTGGAGGTGCACTAGAAGGTGTGGAACAAGCGAGCTCGGCGTGATGGGCGCGTGTAGAATGCCAGGAGGTGCGGATCTAGGGCTTGGAGTTCGAGCTCGTACCCGTGCTTTGGGCGGTGCTATGAGGAGGCGTTGGGATGCGCGGCGCGCTCGCTGGCCATGGCGTGGGTGTCCAGGAGGCTGGGCGGCGCGGATCTTGAGCATGGTGCGCTGTGGTGGGACTCACGGTGATGAGGAGTGGTGCTGAGGGTCGGGCGGCGTGTCTTGGTGAGCCGGGGCAGCATAGTGTGGCTGCTCCATGGTGTCAGTGCAGGGTGGTGTGCTTGTGGCAGATCTGATGTCTCCGGCTGCTGGATCCGGTCTCCGACAGACATGGCGGTGTGCATGGTGTGAGTGTCGTGCGCCTCGTGCATAGTTGCGGTTGGGAATCATGGTGGTTCATGGCCTCGGGCAGCGCACCTCTGTCCCTTGCCGGCATGGTGCTCGGAGGGTCTGGTGGTCGTGCTCCATCCGGTGGCTCCGTCCTCGGTTGGCCGTCAATGGATCTTGCAGCTGCGGCTGGTAGTTGGCTGCCGGTGGTCTCCGCGGGTGCGCTTGAATGCGACGGGGAGGGCCTATTCGTCGACGAGTTGGTTCGTTGTTGCTGGTGGTAGTGCTTGATGGACTTGCGGTCACTGATGCAGATCGGGTGTGTTGGAACTTGGGTGAAGACTCTGTCTCAGCCTTTGGCTGTCACCGGCATCGCATACCTTCTTGAAGGAATCACCGCTTTGTTGTCGTTCCCCTCCTGTATGGATCTGGCTCCGGAGGAAACCCTAGGTCCTATGTGATCGGAAGTTGGCGGCGCCTTGGCGTCATTTTCCCTCTTGAGGGCTTCATATTTGGAGTTGGGCGTCGACAAGGGGGACCAGTGGTGGGTGTTGTTTTTGGTGTCGAGGTTCCTATAGCATTGATGGCGGAGGTGAGTAAATTTGGAGGCGTGGCAACGGTTGTGGTAGTCGGTTCTTCTCCAGGTGTATGTGGGAGTACCTCGGGTTGTTTTGTTGCGATGAAGTCAAAGCTGCGATGACGGCACTCGTGGCAACGATGGCAGCCAATAGATGGTCTGTTCGGTTGTCTTTCTTAGCGCCAACCTTGCATAGTTCTCCTTCGGAGTTCTTCATTAAAATGAGAGTTGTGCTACCCTAGGCGCGGGAGGCTGAGTTCGACATGTGTCTTCTTGTGTTCTGCATGGTCTCTATAGTGAGGATTGGCTCGATGTTCGTCTTCGACAAAGTCAGAGTTACTTGCTCGAAGTTTAGGGTGGGTGATGATGCTTGATGGGGAGCAGTGACGACGATGATGTCTGAGTGCATCTTGTCGAGGTCCTCCTTATCAAGGCTTGTGTGGAGTATTATTTATGTGCCACTCAATGGTTTGTGACAGTTTTAACCTGATTTTCCGTTATTTAACTGGGCAACTCTCTTCTTATTAATTAATGGGTGAGGCAAATCGGTTGCCTCCATTTTGAAAAAACAAAGCTTGCGCAAATTTTTGTAACAACGGATGTCGAGGATATAATGAGCATCCGCTATGCATCTCTCATCTTCCTGACTTTTGGTCTTGGAGTTGGGAATGGTGATGCCCCCGCCTCGACCATGCACTAATCATACACGCAGATGTGTATGATAAAGATCGGAGACTCACGGGAAGATACCACAACACAACTCTAGACACAGATTAAAGTCATACAACTTTATATTACAAGTCAGGGCCATGAAGGCTCGAATACATAAGTCAGGAAAGCAACAATATCTGAGTACAAACATAAGTAAACAAATTTTCCTTAAGAAGGTTGAGCAAAACAATGACATCTAGATCGAAATGGTGCAGGCCTCCTGCCTGGGACCTCCTCTCTACTCCTGGTCGTCGGTCTCCACGTAGTAGTAGGCTCCGTCGGTGTAGTAGTAGTCATTGAAGGGATCGGCTGTCTCCTAGGCTCCGTCATCTAATCGCAACAATCGGGTAAAAGAGGAAAAGAGATAGCAAAGCAACCGTGAGTACTCATCCAAAGTACCCGCTAGACTTACATAACATCTATGCTAAGTATGCCTCAGTATCAAAGGGAAGGGGCTAATCTATGGACTATACTGCTGAAATGCCAAAATAGAATGGGAAGGCCTAGCCTAATGAAGACTAGCATCTTGCGGCGTCTTGCAGCAACAGAAGAGAGTAGAGTAATATAACATATAGTAACAAGTATATATTAGCCATGCCTAGAGATCCTTCCTTGACTCCCTGCGAGAAAGCGATCCCGGAGCAATCATATCCATTTAGTGTCACAAGTATCCAATTCAAGCTATAGTAGATCGGGATACAACTCCGAGCGCCCATTATCGCGGACATGGCTATTCGAATAGATATACTCCCATGTAGGGGTGCACCAACATACCCAACACGCTTGATTAACTACGGTCGGACACACTTTTCAGGTCATGCCCGACCTTGGCTAATCGACACACCGTAGTCCTACCTAGACTCAGTGGAGAGGTTAGCACGCCTGTCTACATCCTAAGTGCTCAAGGGTCTTGGGCCCATCGCCCCTTGCACTCCTACGCGTTGCGTACATGGCCTGGAGCTGACCCGCCTCCTTATACAAGCGCAGGCGGTTACTGTCCAACTGTGCACGCGCCGCTCAATTGCTGACGTCCAAAGAGCTTTCAGGAGAATCGTACGATGCCGAGTGACCATTGATGTCGCTTGAAGCTACGTCAGTATTTCCCCAAAGAGGAAGGGATGATGCAGCACAGCGGCGGTAGGTATTCCCCTCAGATATGAAACCAAGGTTATCGAACCAGTAGGAGAACCAAGCAACACAACATAAACAACACCTGCACACAAATAACAACTACTCGCAGCCCGACGTGTAAAAGGGGTTGTCAATCCCTTTCGGGTAGAGGCGCCCCAAGATGGGCAAACAAACGTGAGTTGTAAATATTGATAGATCGAACGCCAAATAAAATAAACTACAGCAAGGAATTTTTGTATTTTTGGTTTAGTAGATCTTAAAATAAAGACAAATAAAATAGATCGCAAAGGCAAATAATATGAGAAAGAGACCCGAGGGCCGTAGGTTTCACTAGTGGCTTCTCTTGAGAAAAATAGCAAACGGTGGGTAAACAAATTACTGTTGGACAATTGATAGAACTTCAGATACTCATGACGATATCCAGGCAATGATCATTACATAGGCATCACGTCCAAGATTAGTTGACCGACTCCTGCCTGCATCTACTACTCCACACATCGACCGCTATCCAACATGCATCTAGTGTATTAAGTTCACGGAGAAACGGAGTAATGCAATAAGAACGATGACATACTATAGACAAGATCTGTCTATGTATAGATAGACCCCATCGTTTTATCCTTACTAGCAACGATACATATGTGTCGGTTCCCCTTCTGTCACTGGGATCAAGCACCATAAGATCGAACCCACTACAAAGCACCTCTTCCCATTTCAAGATAAATAGATCAAGTTGAGCAAACAAAACCCGAATATTGGAGAAGAAATACAAGGCTATAAGTAATCATGCATAAAAGAGATCAAAGAAACTCAAATACTTTCATGGGTATAAAAAGATAGATCTGATCATAAACTCGAAGTTCATCCGATCCCAACAAACACAGCGCAAAAGGGTTACATCATATGGATCTCCAAGAGGTCATTGTATTGAGAATCAAACGAGAGAGAGGAATCCATCTAGCTACTAACTACGGACCCGAAGGTCTACAAAGAACTACTCGCGCATTATCGGAGAGGCACCAATGGAGGTGGTGAACCCCATCCGTGATGGTGTCTAGATTGGATCTGGTGGTTCTGGACTTTGCGATGGCTGGAATTGATTTTCGTCAACTCCCCTAGGGTTTTTGTAATATTGGGGTATTTATAGAGCAAAGAGGCAATCCAGGGGGCACCTGAGGTGGGCACAACCCACCAGGGCGCACCTGGGCCTCCTGGCGCACCCTGGTGGATTGTGCTCTCCTCATAGCACCCCCCAGGCGCAGCCTTGGCCCATTAGGTGTCTTCTGGACCATAAAAAATCTCCATAAAGTTTCGTGGCATTTAGACTCCAGTTGGTATTGATTTTGTGCGATGTAAAAACATGCAAAAAAACAGCAACTGGCACTTGGCACTATGTCAATAGGTTACTACCAAAAAATGATATAAAATGACTATAAAATGATTATAAAACATCCAAGATTGATAATATAACAGCATGGAACAATCAAAAATTATAGATACATTGGAGATGTATCAGCATCCCCAAGCTTAACTCCTACTCGTCCTTGAGTAGGTAAGTGATAAAAACAGAATTTTTGATGTGGAATGATGCCTATCATGTCATATCATATTCTTTTCTTCGTAGCATGGACATTTGGACTTTTATATTGTTCAAAGCAATAGTCCAATTTTGACATGATAACTTAAATACTCAATCATATCAACAAGAAACCATGTCTTTTAAAATATCAATGCTGAAATAAGCTATCCCTAGCCCATCATGCTCAATGATTGATCCATTCATGAAACATACTCACATATTAACTACAACCAATGCTCAAGTACGATGATAGTGCCTCCTCGTTGGTGCTTTTGTAAGAGAAGATGGAGACTCAAATTCAAAAAATATAAATTTCATAAATTAAAAGAAAGGCCCGTCGCAAAGGGAAGTAGGGATTTGTAGAGGTGCCAGAGCTCAAAGCGAAAAACTTAGAGATAAAAACACTTTGGGAGGTGTATCCATCCCACCAACTAAAACGACTTAGAGTTCCCAACACTTTCCGTGCTAGATATATCATAGGTGGTTCCCAAACAGAAAATAAAGTTTATTCCTTTTTCCACCATACTTTCACTTTCCATGGCTAACCGTATCCACGGGTGCCCTCCATACCAACACTTTCCAAACAATTTATTATTTGACAACATAAAGTAAATTCATTTTTCATTTCGGGACTGGGCATCCCTAATACATTTGCCTTACTCTCGTGCAATGACAAGTGAATAAACACTCATCGTGAGAATAACACATCCAGCATGGAAAATTTTAGCCACCCCTCACCGCTCCGTGAGCGAAACGAACACACAAAAGAGAAGTTTATTTTGAAAATTAGAGATGACACGTACAAATTTGCTAAGAATGGCAAAATAATACCACATATAGGTAGATATAGTGGACTCATGTGACAAAACAGGTTTAAAGGTTTTGATACACAAGTAGTGATCATATTTGGTGCAAAATGAAGGATAGCAAAAGATTGAGAAGCGACCAACCCAGAAATGAATAATCTCGCGAGCATTAAGCATAATTAACATCGAATAATGCACCACAAGTACGATATACTTTCATTGCATAATTATTGAATTTCGTGCTTACATAGGGAATCACAAACCTTAACACCAATGTTCTTACTAAAGCATAATTACTCATCAACATAAATCACATATCACATCATCATATCTCAAAACTATTACTAAGAATCAAGTTTATTTTGTCCAATGATCTTCATGAAAGTTTTTATTATATCCTTCTTGGATATTGATACGTCTCCAACATATCTACCTTTTCTCACACTTTTTCTCTTGTTTTGGACTTTAATTTGCATGATTTGAATGAAACTAACCCCGGACTGACGCTGTTTTCAGCATAACTACCATGGTGTTGTTTTTGTGCAGAAATAAAAGTTATCGGAATGGAACGAAACTTTGCGAGGAATTTTTATATAATATATAAGAATTTCTAGAGCCAAGACCTACCAGAGAGGGGCCCCTGGGTGGGCACAACCCACCAGTGCGCGCCCCCCTCTCCTCGCATGCCCAGGTGGGTTGTACCCACCTGGTGGCCCTGCAGACCTCAACCCTAACACTATAAAATCATATTTTCTGAGAAAAAATCAGGGAGAAAGAATTATCACGATCCACGAGACGGAGCCACCGCCAAGCCATGTTCTTCCTCGGGAGGGCAGATTTGGAGTCCGTTTGGGGCTCCGGAGAGAGGGGTCTTCGTTCTTCGTCGTCACCAACCCTTCTCCATCGCCAATTCCATGATGCTCCCCACTAGGAGTGAGTAATTCCTTTGTAGGCTCGCTGGTCGGTGAGGAGTTGGATGAGATTCATCATGTAATCGAGTTAGTTTTGTTAGGGCCTGATCCCTAGTATACACTATGTTCTTAGATTGATATTGCTATGACTTTCCTATGCTTAATGCTCGTCACTTTGGGCCTGAGTGCCATGATTTCAGATCTGAACCATTTATGTTATCACCATTATATCCATGTTCTAGATCCGATCCTGCAAGTTATAGTCACCTACTACCTGTTATGATCCGACAACCCCGGAGTGACAACAATCGGGCCCACTCCCGGTGATGACCGTAGTTTGAGGAGTTCATGTATTCACTATGTGTTAATGCTTTGTTCCGGTTCTCTATTAAAAGGAGGCCTTAATATCCCTTAGTTTCCAATATGGACCCTGCTACCATGGGAGGGTAGGACAAAAGATGCCATGCAAGTTCTTTTAATAAAGCACGTATGACTATTTTTGGAATACATGCCTACATTATATCGGTGAACTTGAGCTAGTGTCGTTTTGCCCTAGGTTACAACTGTCACATGATGAATATCATCCAACAAGTCACTGATCCAATGCCTACGAACTTTTCATTATTGTTTCTGCTAAGTTACTACTGCTATCATCACTGTTACACTTGCTACAAAATTACTTCTATCACGGTTACTGTTACCATTGCTGCTGCTATTACTACTATCAAAACTATCAAACTACTCTGCTACTGATCACTTTGCTGCAAATAATTAATCTCTAGGTGTGGTTGAATTGACAACTCAGTTGCTAATACCTTCAAATATTCTTTGGCTCCCCTTTTGTCAAATCTATAAATTTGGGTTGAACACTCTAACCTTGAAAATTGTTTCGATCCCCTATACTTGTGGGTTATCAAGACCTTTTTTAGCGCCGTTGCCGGGGAACATAGCTATATTTGTTGAGTCACTTGGGATTATTATCATATTATCACTATGAAGAATCTGAATGATACAAAGACTAAGATATTTCCCTCAAAGACGAGGGGAGGTAACTGTCGGGGGAAATGACACATATGGGATCAGTTGGGTCCTTTTTGCTATGGTTGGCGAGCGCGAGGTTGTGCAAAGAGCGGGTCTAGAAGCCAGCATGAGGATCGTTTACCTAGGTTCGGGCCGCGAGGATGCGTAATACCCTAGTCCTGCTTTGGTGTATATTTGAGTGTTCTTGAGTTCTTGAACTAGCTATGGTGCGTGTGTCGTCCAAAAAATCCGAATCCCCTCTCAGTTCGCCTAGGGCCTCCTTTTATAGTCAAAAGGGGCTGCCACAGTGGCACGCAGGAGGTGGAATGGTATACAGTAATCGAGTCTATCTTCTGGCATCGTAGGACAAACACATTTAATGTACTACCGACATGCCCTTCTTGCTTTATCGGGGACGGCAAGGAAGCTCGTCCCAGCTGTCGCCGCCTCGCCTGGCCTTGATGCGCGTCCGAACCGACGAGGTGTGTAGTGCTATGTTGGCTGGCTGCTGAGTTGGTGTGGTGGTTGAATCCTCATGAAGATCTGCATGCCACCACGCAGGTGCTTGTCGAGTCGGCCAAGAGGCCGCATGTCACCACACAGGCGCCTGCCCAGCTGGTGGGCTGGCAGCTGCATGGGGACGGCGGTGGAGTCTTGGCATACGTGGGCCTGGCTGCGGCCCCGCGGATGTTTTTGGCAAGAGTCTTGCCGGGGCCCCGATAGGGGTCTTGCCGCGACATCTTGGTCGTCCCCGACAAGGGTCTTGCCGGGGATCTCATGGGTATCCTTGGCAAGGATCTTGCCGAGGATTGTCGTCTTCTGGTCATCATCTAGTCTTGTGTGCTTTTGGTCTCCACAAAGATTTGCATGCCACCATGGAGGTGCCTCTTGAGCCTCGGTTCCAAAGTGGTTGATGGTGTTGGAACTCTTCTGCTCAAGGGGGCGTCTCTGCTGGTGTCGGGCAAGTTGCCCCGGCAAGGTTCTTGCCAGGGCTGCGGAGGCCGCCCCGGCAAGGTTCTTGCCGGGGCTGCGGAGGCCGCTCCGGCAAGGGCCTTGCCAGGGGAGTCCACCTCGCCCATCTGCTCTTCGTGTTCCTGGCTTGGCGTTGTTCTGGTTGTCTTGTGGCTTTGCTTCCTTCCTCTGCCCCACTAGGTGTGGTCACAGGCGCGGCTCCAACTGCCCGCGCACAAGTAAAGGGGATCAAAATAGGACCCTCCTTATGTGCATTGATGGGAGCCCCCAGGCCTGGGCCATACATAAGTGTGATGCGTTGTTGGGCTAGGCCCAAAATGGTGCACGGGCATGCGGGCCGAGTTTTACTGATGTAACTCCCTCGCCCGTCGCACTTCCCCACGACCCGCGTTGAACGCGCGACGTGGGCGTCGCGCGTGACATGGGGATCATGCCTGGGGCGGTTTCTGCCATCATGCGTCACATCGCAGTAAATGGTAAAGAGGCGGCCCGCGCCTTCCCCATAAAAAAGGGGAAACTGTGGGCGTGCTGCTCATTTACCCTCCGCGTCTCTCCAATTTCGGAACCGTCGTCCCCCCTTCTTCCTTAAGCGAAA
Organism: Triticum dicoccoides; assembly: GCF_002162155.2. Taxonomy (NCBI): domain Eukaryota; kingdom Viridiplantae; phylum Streptophyta; class Magnoliopsida; order Poales; family Poaceae; genus Triticum; species Triticum dicoccoides. The sequence goes on from NC_041388.1 coordinate 105,941,365, forward strand.
AGCCAAAACTCCCGCCTCCACCCGCCACCGCCACGCCCCCATTGCCCTCAATCTCCCATTGCTCCAGATTCCTCACCTCTTTCCTGGCTGCTATGGCACCCAAAACCAGTAAGGACAAGGGAGTGGCCAAGGACGCTAGGGAGAAGGAGATGCTGGAGAGCGAGTCGGCGGCGCTTCGGATGCAGCTTGCCTTCTTCCCCTCGACGGTTGATGCGGTCCACCTTAGGGACTACTTCAGGCCTCTGTGGGGGGCAAAGACGATGGGGCATCCGGCCACGCACATCATCCTCGCCGATTTTTCCGAGGTCGGCCCGAATCGGTATCCTTTCTTCGTTGACTACTTCTCCTGCGGGCTCTGCCCCCCTTTCTCCAACTTTTTCAATGATGTCATGCACACCTACGGCTTCCAACTTCTTGATTTTACGCCGAATGCCGTCGCGTGCATGGCCCTCTTTGCCCACCTCTGCAAGGGCTTCGCCAGAATGCGTCCTAGCACGACGCTCTTCCGCCACTACTTCTTTCCCCGTATCCAGGCGGGGGGGGTGCCATCTTCGGTTGTGTCACCTGGATCCCACGGCCCCAGGAGAAGGGCACGTATCCGGAGGGCGCCCAGAAGGAGAGGTGGGAGGAGTGGCAGGGCCGGTGGCTATGGATCGAGAGGAGGATCCGTAGGAGTTCTGCCGAGTTCGTCAGAGCCCGCCAGTCTGCCGCAATGACTGGAGCGACCTCGACGCCGATGACAAGAAGCTCGCGATCGCTACTACCAGAATCCATCGCCTCACCATGGTCGGGGTCACCCTTGAGATGATTGGGGCCGATTTCATCCGCCACCGAATCACCCCACTGCATAACAAGGGGAGGCCGGCCTGGATCTTCAGGAACGCGGCCGATATCATGAGGCTTCTCCCTGGCTTGAAGCATAACTTCACGGTGACAGGGCACACCCATTTTTGTCAAAGGCTTTTTTAGCTCGATGTGGGTGACGATGGCAGGGCTTAGAGGGCCGACAAGGCCATGAAGGACGGCAAGGCTGTCAAGGGGCCTCTGTTCGGGTTGCCGGTAGGTGTGGTCCCTGTGAGCAACAATTCTCGCCAAAGCGACATCATCGCCATGATGCCGGACTTCAAAGCACATGGCGTTGACCCAAATTGGGTCGAGCCAGAGGCAGAGCAAGTGCAGGAGTTCTTCGACAACCTGTCGGAGAAGTATATGCCCGCCATGAGCCACTGCTTATCCAGGACACCACAAGGAGGAGCTAGAATACATCGCCGCCAGGGCGGCAGAGGCGGCGCTCGCCAGGGAAGCTGGCAGCACTGGCCACATGGAGAACGAGGCCGAGGTGGCCACGGAGGAGGAGGAGCTTGTCGGATGGGCAGAGTCTGCTAGGGAGGCCAGCAGCGCCGGCACCGGGGCCCCTCTCATCGAAGATGTGGCCGAGGAGTCGACCAAGGAAGAGGCCGGGGATGACGACCCTCCGGCCATGGGGAGAAGGCGTGTCCTGCAGCGGGCCAGCTCTGGTGAGACGGTCCGGCCCGGCAAGACCGGGCAGTGGCAAGAGGTCCAGGGGAGTCCGTGCGCCTAACGAGGGCCGCGACAACGGAGAAGGTGGTGAAGGCCGCAGTGGCGAAGAAGAAAGCGACCACCTCTTCTTCGTCCAAGCGTCGCCGGACTCCATCCCCTTCCCCTCCTCCCGCAGATGTCGACACAGAGGTCTTCTTTGATCTTGGGTCTCTCAGCCCAACGAGGAAGAGGAAGGCAGCGGAAGAGGAGGTGGATGATGAGTAAGGATCTTGCCCTTCATCATCCCCGTCCCTTCAGACCGCGCTGGTTTTCTTGACTTGTTTTTATTCTTGCAGGGATATGGAGACGCTGGCCTAGAGGGCGGCGAAGAAGGCCAAGGCGTCGACGGGTGACAAGCCCCCGTCGGGTACTTCGCGTACGTCGTTGTTGGTGGAGAGCAGCCCGGACAGCAGTCCCACGCGCAGCGCCCGCTCCAGCCCCCAACGTAAGCTCACCACTCACTCCTCCACTTATGAACAATGGGGTGTGAATCCTCGATGCTAACCTTGCCGGGTTCGTAGGAGAAGAACGGCGGTAGGAGGAGCCGTTGAGGGCCACCCCCAACACGCCGCCCCCCTCGACTACGCCACCCCGAGGGGCGTCCCCGGTGAGGGAATCCACCACCGAGCCCACTCATATGGAGGAGGAGACGAACTTGGGTGCCGAGGGTTCTGCCGCGGCAACAAATGCTGGAGCGGAGGGTGCTACTTCTTCTCAGCTTGAAACGTGTAAGTCGTTTGCTTTCCGTCCTTGCTCTTTCTCTTTCTTATTGAACCTTGACCTTGGCTCCGTCTCATCCTCTCTTCTTGGTATCCAAATCCTTCCTCGGCGGGCCAAGAGGATATCGACACCGTTATTAGGGAGGTCACCAGGGACGCCGAGGCCGAGGCAAACAAGATCGCCGTCGAGGAGGCCACTAAGACCGCCGCTGAAGAGGCCGCCAAGGGGCCTGCTGGAGAGGCCAGCAAGGTCGCTGCCGAGGAGGGGGTGGTTGACGACCAACCTTCCTCCTCTACCGCCTCCGGCTCGGGTAAATACTTGAAGGTGGGTGACGACCTGTTCGTCCACCTTCCAGGAACGGCAAGCACCAGGGTACCAACCGAAGGGGAGGCGTTCGACGACGAGGTGCTCGCCTCCGTCGGGCTCCAGGTCGTTGATGAACTGAGCACCGACGGTGGTGGTTCCCAAGAGGAGGAGCTGCTTTGGGCCATGAGCACCAACTTCCAGAAGCTCTAGGCGCTTCACCTTGCCCACCTAGACAAGGCAAAATCCAAGATGGCGGCGGTGGCCAAGGCGGAGGCGGATCTCGAGGAACACGTGTCGAGACGCAGGCCTGGTTCCACAAAGCCTACAAGGAACTGAAGGTCGCTCAGGACCTACTGGCTGAGCGCAAACAGGAGCTCATCCTGAAGCAGGCCGATGTCAAGAAGGCCGAAGAGGCGGCGAGGGAACAGGCCGCCAGGGACAAGGCCGCTCGACATCAGCACCAGGCCGAGCTGAACTCCCAGGAGGAGGACCTTGCCGCTCGTGAGGTGGCACTCGCTGCCATGCTTCATGGCAAGGATGAGGAGGTCGCGAAGCTCGTCATGCTGCAGACCCAGGAACTGGAGCAGAAGCACATGGAGGCGCTCTATGCCCAAGCCCTGGTCCATGCCGGCAGAGTAAAGGAGCTAGAGGTGGAGCGGGATGACCTGAAGAAACAGGTCCTAGAGCTGGCGAAGGATAAGGACACGCTCAACGGCACCTTGGTGGAGGCGTAGGCCGCAGTCCTTGGCAAAGCCGAGTTGCTCTCCAAGGCCAATGACTCCATCATAGACCTGAAGCTGAAGCTGGAGGGTCTTGAGGGGACGCTTTTGGAGGTCAGGGCCCGGGAAGAGACCCTGACCAAGGCCCTAGAGAATGAGAAGCAGTTGTGGAGGAACGACGCTGCCAACCACGAGGATTATGTGAAGGGTGAAAACCTCTGGATCAACCGCCTCGCTGGTGTCGCGGAGAGGCTTACTACGCGGCTGGCTGCCATGGGCATGTCAAGATTCAGGTATTCCCCTGAGGCGGGTGCGAGCCCCAATGCCAAGTTGGCCCTGTTCCTCAAGGGCGTTCTTGAGGCCCTGGAGCAGCTCCGTTCCAACAAAGCATCCTCTCTGGCCAACGAGGCCCGGAGGCTTTGCCGGGGTGCCCTGACCAATGTTCTCACCAAGGTAGCATACTGCAACCCCGACCTCGACTTTGACATCGCGCTAGAGAGCTTGCCGGAGGGAGTGGACCTCGCGGCGCTCGAAGAGCTTATCGAGCCCATCATCAGCCGCGTCGACGGAGTTTGGAGGAGAGAGGGCCAGCACCGGGACTAGGCACCCCGTTTCTCATCGCCGCTGCAGGTTCATGACCAAGACAATTTTTATCTTTAGTTAGAACTGCAGCAACAACTGGTGTAATATAACTCTGCAGTACTTTGAAACAATGCATGATATTTTCCTGTTCTATCTTTCTTTGTATGTACACCCTACGCTCAATTGGATAGGCTTGCCGGCGCGTAAACCTAGGCTATGGCGTTTCGAGGACGGATCCTCAACAATCGGCCGGGTGTGCTTGCGGCGAAGTAAACCACCTTGTCGTTCTTAGTGCGGCCGCTCGAACTGTTGAGCGGACTTGAAACAGAACAAGGGCGTTGTCAATAGCGGGAAGGCCACCTTGCCATTCTCGACACGGTCGCTCGAACTGCTGAGCGAACTCGAAACAGAACAAGGGCGTTGCCAAGAGCGGAAGGCCCCCATCGCGTGCAGGTTTCTTATACCAAGAACAAGATCTCCGAGGAAAAGAACCTTATATATAAAAGAATTACTCAAAGTTTCGCATGACTTAGCTTTTCTGTCGCCGCGCGAGCGTTTATTGCACCTGCAAATGATGACGCCCATTCGGTCGTCTTCTTCCTTGGAGTGACGACCACGATGAAGCCACTGCGCCAACTAGACAAGATTTTCACAACCACGCGCCCCCTACCTGGCGCTCCAGAGATGTTGGGGGAAACGACACTATGGGATCACTGGGGTCCCTTTTTGCTACGGTTGGCGGGCGCGAGGTTGTGCAAAGAGCGGGTCTAGTAGCCAGCACGAGGATCATTTACCCAGGTTCGGGCCACGAGGATGCGTAATACCCTAGTCCTGCTTTGGTGTATATTTGAGTGTTCTTGAGTTCTTGAACTAGCTACGATGAGTGCGCCATCCAAAAATCCGAATCCCCTTTCAGTACACCTCGGGCCTCCTTTTATAGTCAAAAGGGGCTGCCACAGTGGCACACAGGAGGTGGAAAGGTATACAGTAATCGAGTCTATCTTCTGGCACCGTAGGACAAACACATTTAATGCGCTACCGATGTGTCCTTCTTGCTTTATCGGGGACGGCAAGGAAGCTCGTCCCAGCTGTCGCTGCCTTGCCTAGCCTTGACGTGTGTCCGAACCGACGAGGCGTGTAGTGCTACGTTGGCTGGCTGCTAAGTTGGTGCGGTGGCTGAATCTTCACGAAGATTTGCATGCCACCATGCAGGTGCTTGTTGAGTCGGCCAAGAGGCCGCACGTCGCCACACAGGCGCCTGCCCAGCTGGTGGGCTGGCAGGTGCATGCGGACGATGGTGGAGTCTTGGCTGACTTGGGCCTGGCTGCGGCCCCGCGGATGTTTTTGGCAAGAGTCTTGTCGGGGCCCTGGCAAGGGTCTTGCCGCGGCATCTTGGTCGTCCCCGGCAAGGGTCTTGCCGGGGGTCTCGTGGGTATCCTTGGCAAGGATCTTGCTTAGGATCGTCGTCTTCTGGTCATCATCTAGTCTTGTGTGCTTCTGGTCTCCACAAAGACTTGCATGCCACCATGGAGGTGCCTCCCGAGTGTCAGTTCCAAAGTGGTTGATGGTGTTGGAACTCTTGGGCTCAAGGGGGGCGGCTCTGCTGGTGTCGGGCAAGTTTCCCCAGAAAGGTTCTTGCTGGGGCTGCGGAGGCCGCCCCGTCAAGGTCCTTGCCGAGGGAGTCCACCTCGACCCTCTTCTCTTCGTGTTCCTGGCTTGGCGTTGTTCTGGTTGTCTTATGGCTTTGCTTCCTTCTGCTGCCCCGCTAGGTGTGGTCGCAGGCGCGGCTCCAACTGCCTGTACACAAGTAAAGGGGCACAAAAAATGACCCCTCCTTTTGTGCATCGACAGTAAGGAACTGCCATCCAGTTCTGCTTTAGATTCACCTTCTGTTATGAATAAACTTGCAACACCACCGCATGCTAATTCTGATATGTCGCAAGTTATTGATGATGCTACTTCTACTATGAATGATGCTTATGATGATGCTAGTACCTTGCTTGTTAATGATGATGTGCCACTTGGTGAATTCCTTGATAAACAAATTGCTAGACTTATACAACATGATGTTGTTGAGTCTGATGATGAGCTTGAAACTGAAACTCCTGAAACGCCTACTAGAACTATCCCTCCTAGATACGAATTGCCTAAGGTACCGAAAGGTTATGTTATGAGTGAAGAAACAACTAGAGATATTCTTGCTTGCAATGATAGAGATGATCTAGAGAAATTACTACACAAGTATAAACAAAAATCTCTGAATGCTAGAATGAAATGTGATCCTAAGTTTGCTACTTCACCTATCTTTATTGATGATAAGGATTATGAATTCTCTGCCGACCCAGAGCTAATTACTCTAGTTGAATCTGACCCTTTCCATGGTTATGAAACTGAAACTATTGTGGCACATCTTACTAAGTTGAATGACATAGCCACCCTTTTTACTCATGATGAGAAAACTTGCTATTACTTTATTCTCAAATTATTTCCTTTCTCATTAAAGGGTGATGCTAAAGCTTGGTACAATACTCTTGCTCCTAGTTGTGTGCGTAGTCCCCATGATATGATTTATTACTTCTCTGAAAAATATTTTCTTGCTCATATGAAACAAGCTGCCTTATAGGAAATATTTAACTTTGTGCAAACTAAAGAAGAGAGTCTCCCACAAGCTTGGGGAAACTTTGACAGTTACTTAATGCTTTGCCTGATCATCCTCTTAAGAAAAATGAAATACTTGACATCTTCTATAATGGACTAACCGATGCTTCTAGGGACTTCCTAGATAGTTGTGCTGGTTGTGTTTTTAGGGAACGAACTGTTGTACAAGCTGAAGAATTATTGAATAACTTATTGAAAAATTATGATGATTGGACTATTCCTGAACCACCGCCTAAACCCACTCTGAAGAAGAGGGGAATATTATATCTCAGTCCCGAAGATATGTAAGAGGCCAAGAAATCTATGAAAGAAAAAGGTATTTAAAGTTGAGGATGTTAAAAATTTACCTCCTATTGCAGAAATACACGGGCTTAATATGTTGGGCAATACAGTAATTTCAAAAAAAATCCTACGCACACGCAAGATCCATCTAGGTGATGCATAGCAACGAGAGGAAAGAGTGTTGTCCACGTACCCTCGTAGACCGAAAGCGGAAGAGTTATTACAACACGGTTGATGTAGTCGTACGTCTTCATGATCCGACCGATCCTAGCACCGAAGGTACGGCACCTTCACGATCTGCACACGTTCAACTCAGTGACATCCCATGATCTCTAGATCCAGCTGAGGTCAAGGGAGTGTTTCGTCAGCACGACGACGTGATGACGGGGATGATGAAGTTACCGACGCAGGGCTTCGCCTAAGCACAACAACGATATGACCGAGGTGGAAATCTGTGGAGGGGGGCACCGCACACAGCTAAGACAACTGTCAACTTGTGTGTCCTAGGGTGCCCCCATGCCCAGTATATCAAGGAGCAAGGGGGAGGCCGGCCGGCCCTATAGGGGCGCGCCCCAAGTAGGATTCCTACTAGGAATAGGAATCATATTCCTAGTAGGTTTCCAACAAGGAAGAGAGGGGGAAGGAAAGGGGGGAGCCGCCCCCCTTCCCCAGTCCAATTCGGACCCAAGGGTGAGGGGGCACGCGGCCTGCCCTAGCCTCCCCTCCCTCTCTCTCTACTAAGGCCCATGAGGCCCATTAGTTCCCCCGGGGGGGTTCCAGTAACCCTCCTGCACTCCGGTTTTATCAGAAACTTCTCCGGAACATTTCCGGTGTCTGAATGTAGTCATCCAATATATCAATCTTTATGCCTCGACCATTTTGAGACTCCTCGTCATGTCTGTGATCACATCCGGGACTCCAAACTACCTTCGGTACATCAAAACACATAAACTCATAATACGATCATCATCGAACGTTAAGCGTGCGGACCCTACGGGTTCGAGAACTATGTAGACATGACCGAGACACTTCTCCGGTCAATAACCAATAGTGGGACCTGGATGCTCATATTGGCTCCTACATATTCTATGAAGATCTTTATCGGTCAAACCGCATAACAACATACGTTGTTCCCTTTGTCATCGGTATGTTACTTGCCCGAGATTCGACCGTCGGTATCCTCATACCTAGTTCAATCTCGTCACCAGCAAGTCTCTTTACTCGTTCCGTAATGCATCATCCCGCAACTAACTCATTAGTCACATTGCTTGCAAGGCTTATAGTATGAGCATTACCGAGAGGGCCCAGAGATACCTCTCCGATACATGGAGTGACAAATCCTAATCTCGATCTATGCCAACACAACAAACACCATCGGAGACACCTGTAGAGCATCTTTATAATCACCCAGTTACGTTGTGACATTTGATAGCACACAAGGTGTTCCTCCGGTATTCGGGAGTTGCATAATCTCATAGTCAGAGGAACATGTATAAGTCATGAAGAAAGCAATAGAAATAAACTAAATGATCAGAGTGCTAAGCTAACGGATGGGTCTAGTCCATCACATCATTCTCTAATGATGTGATCCCGTTCATCAAATGAAAACACATGTCGATGGCTAGGAAACTTAACCATCTATGATTAACGAGCTAGTCAAGTAGAGGTATACTAGGGACACTCTGTTTGTCTATGTATTCACACATGTACTAAGTTTCCGGTTAATAAAATTCTAGGATGAATAATAAACATTTATCATGATATAAGGAAATATGAACAACAACTTTATTATTGCCTCTAGGGCATATTTCCTTCAGTCTCACACTTGCACTAGAGTCAATAATCTAGTTCACATCGTCATGTGATTTCACACCAATAGTTCACATCTTTATGTGATTAGTTCACATCTTCATGTGACTAATACCCAAAGGGTTTACTAGAGTCAATAATCTAGTTCACATCGCAATGTGATTAACACCCAAAAAGTGATCATGTTTTGCTTGTGAGAGAATTTTAGTCTACGGGTCTGCAACATTCAGATCCGTATGTATTTTGCAAATTTCTATGTCTACAATACTCTGCATGGAGCTACTCTAGCTAATTGCTCCCACTTTCAATTTGTATCTAGATCGAGACTAAGAGTCATGCAGATCGGTGTAAAAAGCTTGCATCGACGTAACTCTTTATGACGAACTCTTTTATCACCTCCATAACCGAGAAATACTTCGTTAGTCCTCTAAGGATAATTTTGACCACTGTCCAGTGATCTACTCCTAGATCATTATTGTACTCCCTTGCCAAAATCATGCTAAGGTATACAATAGGTCTGGAACACAACATAGCATACTTTATAGAGTCTATGACTGAGGCATAGGGAATGACTTTTCATTCTCTTTCTATTTTCTGCCATGGCCGGGTTTTGACTCTTTACTCAATTTCACACCTTACAACTTAGGAAAGAACTCCTTCTTTGACTGATCCATTTTGAACTCCTTCCAAATCTTATCAAGGTATGTAGTCATTGAAAGTCTTATCAAGCGTCTTGATCTATCTTTATAGATCTTGATGCCCAACATGTAAGTAGCTTTACAGGTAATTCTTCCTTTGAAAAACTCCTTTCAAATTCTCCTTTATGCTTTCCAGAAAATTCTACATCATTTCCAATCAACAATATGTCATTCACATATACTTATCAGAAATGTTGTAGTGCTCCCACTCACTTTCTTGTAAATACAAGCTTCACCTCAAGTCTGTATAAAACTATATGCTTTGACCAACTCATCAAAGCATATATTCCAACTCCGAGATGTTTGGACCAGTCCATAGATGGAACGCTGGATCTTGCACACTTTGTTAGCACCTTTAGGATTGACAAAACCTTCTTGTTGTATCATATACAACTCTTCTTTAAGAAATCCATTAAGGAATGCAGTTTTGACATCCATTTGCCAGATTTCATAAAATGTGGCAATTCCTAACATGATTCAGACAGACTTAAGCATCGCTACGAGTGAGAAAATCTCACCATAGTCAACACCTTGAACTTGTCAAAAACTTTTTGCGACAATTCAAGCTTTGTAGATAGTAACACTACTATCAGCGCCCGTCTTCCTCTTGAAGATCCATTTATTCTCAATGGCTTGCCGATCAACGGGCAAGTCCACCAAAGTCCACACTTTGTTCTCATACATGGATTCTACCTCAGATTTCTTGGCCTCAAGCCATTTTGCGGAATCTGGGCTCATCATCGCTTCCTCATAGTTCGTAGGTTCGTCATGGTCAAGTAACATGATCTCCAGAGTGGGATTACTGTACCACTCTGGTGCGGATCTTACTCTGGTTGACCTACGAGGTTCCGTAGTAACTTGATCAGAAGTTTTTCATGATCATCATCATTATCTTCTTCAGTAATTGATGTAGGAATCACTGGAACTGATTTCTGTGATAAACTAGTTTCCAATAAGGGAGCAGGTACAATTACCTCATCAAGTTCTACTTTCCTCCCACTCACTTCTTTCGAGAGAAAATCCTTCTCTAGAAAGGATCCACTCTTAGCAAAAAGATCTTGCCTTCGGATCTGTGATAGAAGGTGTACCCAATAGTTTCTTTTGGGTATCCTATGAAGATGCACTTCTCCGATTTGGGTTTGAGCTTATCAGGTTGAAACTTTTTTCACATAAGCATCGCAACCCCAAACTTTAAGAAACGACAGCTTAAGTTTCTTGCTAAACCACAGTTCATATGGTGTCGTCTCAATGGATTTTTAGACGATCCCCTATTTAACGTGAATGCAGCTATCTCTAATGCGTAACCCCAAAACGATAGTGGTAATTTGGTAAGAGACATCATAGATTGCACCATATCTAATAAAGTATGGTTATGACGTTCGGACACACCATTACATTGTGGTGTTCCAGGTGGTGTGAGTTGCGAAACTATTCCACATTGTTTCAAATGAAGACCAAACTCGTAACTCAGATATTTGTTTTTGCAATCAGATCGTAGAAACTTTATTTTCTTGTTATGATGATTTTCCACTTCACTCTGAAATTCTTTGAACTTTTAAAATGTTTCATGCTTACGCTTCATCAAGTAGATATACCCATATCTGCTCAAATCATCTGTGAAGGTCAGAAAATAACGATACCCACCGCGAGCCTCAACACTCATCGGACCGCATATATCAGTATGTATTATTTCCAACAACTCTGTTGCTCGCTCCATTGTTCCGTAGAATGGAGTTTTAGTCATCTTGCCCATGAGGCGTGGTTCGCAAACATCAAGTGACTCATAATGAAGTGATTCCAAAAGCCCACCAGCATGGAGTTTCTTCACGCGCTTTACACCATTATGACCTAAATGGCAGTGCCACATATAAGTTGCACTATAATTATTAACTTTGCATCTTTTTGTAACATCCCAAATTTTCAATTTGGAATGTTATACATTAGACCATCATTGCATATCATAATTTATTTGCTTTTGGTTTTGATCCTTGAAAGTGGACCCACGGAGAGAGTTGGGGATTTCGTTATTTTCATATTTGAGTTTTCTCAAATTTTGAGAATAGGATCATTTGATTTTAATTATTTTATCATCAATTATTTCTATTACAAAAATATGAGAGAGGGAATAAAATGACTTTCCCAAAATAAAGAAATATTGAGGATTTAATAATAAAATCAAATAAGATTTTATTTCGGAGTATTTCGGTATTTTATTTGAATTTAGGAAAAATGTGCGTTTTTCAAAGTTGCATTTAGGCCCCAAATAAATGTTCACCTTGTGCGGCTTGATTTTATAAGCCCGGGAAAATTTATTTCGGGATTTTTGGAGTCCGTTTAGTATTTTTTTTATTTGTTTTTTTACACAGAATAATTAAAAAAACATGAACCGACTTTGGGCCGTACCCGAGAGGGACTCCGCCCGTGGGCAGCCTTTATAAGCCGCCCGACCCGAGCCGCCGAGCCCATCAGCCGCCGCCAGCCCACCGCGCCCGAAACCCTAACCCTAGCCGCGCGCCGCCGCCGCCGCCGGACACGCCGCCGCCGTGCGCCGCCGCCACCGGACACGCCGCCCAAGGTCAACCTCGTTTTCGCCGCCCGTTTTTTTTTTAAAGTCGCGGTTTTTATTTATTTATTTTTTGGTTTTTTTAAATAGATCGGTCTTTACGATTTATTTATTTAGCGAGCGTTCGTCCGTTCGTTCATTCTAGCGAACGTTCATCGTTTTTCTTTTTCTCGGATTAAATCCGCGATTTTTCTGATCGCGATTACTGATCCGATTTTCGTTTTAGTATAACTTTTCGCTCGTTTATCAGAATCAGGCGATTCAAGCGCCAGGAGTTTCGTCTCGAAACTCTCTATATGTTTAACCAACTTAAACAAGTTTTTGCCACTGTAAAAATTGCCCTAGATCCAGAATAGTAAACGAAGCTTGTTTCTTTTGCCGTTTGACTTTCGTTGCTTCGTTTGATTTGATTCTTTTTGCAAACCGGAGTTCTTAAGTTGAACCTTCTGTTTAGATCTCTTATTTGAGTTTTACCCGTGCATTAGATGAATACTTATTGTATGCTTGTTTGTTTGTCTGTGATAGAATACCCGGAGTGCGCCACCTGTTACTTCGAATCTCTAGGTTTCGCGGATCATCAGCAAGGCAAGTAACACTTTGATCATACCTCCTACTACCCAGTTTTATTGCACTAGATCAATCCTCAAACATTGCATGATTACGATCTAATTAAATTGTGGGATGGGAAGTAGTTGAGGTAGTACCTATTCCCTGTTAAATTATCAAACCTTTGGGAGTTACTTCTACATTTGCCTATTATGCCATGCTATGCTAGTAGACGTGGATTGGGTGAGTGATATCCATGACATATGTGAGTTTGTTAATTAATGATTTATCTAAGGTGGCAACTTAAACACACATCTGGGTGGATTGAGGTACCTGGGTATTCCAGGATTGCCTGTTTTTCTTTATGGACCGCCACCTAGGCCCAAAGGGATCATGAGATTTTTCATACTAGAAACTTCCGTGTGCAGCCACAAGCTATTATGGGCTCTAGCATAGTTGATTAAGTCGTGTGAACTCTTACAGGGTAGACTAGCAGATGTAGGGGAAAGTAGGTGTAACAGTCTATCCATCGTAAGGTGCTAGCGCTTCTGAAAGACTGTCTCGGTCATCTGTTTCTCAAACACCGTGTAGTGCGAGAAACCAAATGGAGGCGATCGAGTCTTGTGGGGAAAAGTGCGCAAACCTCTGCAGAGTGTATAAACTAATCATGGTTAGCCGTGTCCCTGGTTATGGACATCTTGAGTATCTAGTACTTTGATTATCATGTGAATCTCAACATGTTACTCTAAAATTTAATTTTGTTGGGTTTTGTTTAATGATGATGCTTAATTGGGATTGAGAATGCTGTCAACCATTCTCAATGTTTAACAACTACCATGATAGTTAAATAAAGTTTATTCCTTTGCAGTAGGGAAAAATTGGCTTTTCGCAAAACTGTAACCATAGAGCTTTCCACCAGCCAAATATGCATATAGTATAGCTGTTTCATTCCATTACTCTCTATGTGTTACTTTGCCAGCATATTCCATGTGCTGACCCGTTTCGGGCTGCAATGTTAATGTTGCAGACTTTTTAGACGATGATTAAGGAGTTTTAGGTCGTGGTTCTATACTCAGTGATGCCGTTGGAGTTGATGGAGTCACTTATCTTCCAAGCCTTCCGTTGTTATAGTTATTAGATGGCATTAAGCCATATTTATTGTAATAAGTTATCTATTGAGACACTCGATGTAATAAGTGTGTGATTGCTACTCTGTTATAAATCCTCCAAGTACTGTGTGGTGTCAGCATTACTGATCCAGGGATGACACCTGAGCATAGAGATCAGACTATTTGAGGTCTGGTCGCTACAGAAATGGTATCAGAGCACACGCCGACTGTAGGACACGACCACTAAGCTAAAGACCTAGATCACTATTCACTCTCTTCTCTTCTGACCTCTCATCTTTTCTACTCTTTAGGATGGCGGATGCAAGGAACAAGTTCACACAACCGGATGAAGATACACCCTTTGGACGCCACTTGAAGGAAGTCACTAGATACCTGAACATAGGAGTACCAAGCTTCACCGGAACCTACAATGCCACTTTACCTGAAGAAGAGCGCTGGATGATTCAAGTTCAAGTTCCAGGAAGGACGTTCATACCAGTCACTGAGCCCATAGAGTTTTCTTTTGATGCACCAACATGGAGTCTAGGAAAGAGCATGGCAGCTCACATCGCCATGGGACGCATTGGAGAAGTCTACCGCAATGTTCTCAAGGATACTACCTACCAGATTTGTGGGCGCCGAGATGAGCACTGGGAGACGATCAGCACCAGAAAGGATAGATCAATTGCAGCTTTTATCCAGGAATTAAACCAGCACATTCGACGACAGGAGAACCAGATGTGCGCCGACATGATAGACCTGAAGAAGGCTAAGACAAGAATCAAGGAACTGGAGGAAGAACTCAAGGCTACATGAGAAGATTATGAAGAAGAAATTGAAGTATTGGTGGAGAAGAATGACGATATGATCAAGAAGATCGGGATATTTATGGGAGGCCCTACACCAGTAGATGAAGACGAAGAACCCAAGGAGATTCGCCTGGAAGACTACATCATCATCGACGACACCGACTCGGACCCAGATAACAGCGATGATGACTATGTTGATGAATCCGGAGCAGATATCATGGAGTCTGCAACCGAGGAATATTTCTAGTAGACCACCTCACCAGCAGTAGTAGTCCACCATGTAAATACAGTAGTCCGAGCACTTTTGCGATAGTTAGATCGATTGTATGCCCTTGTTTGATTGAATGAAGTGAATTGTTTGTTTTGCCTCATGTGCATATGGGTAGTGTTTTCTCTTTAGACCCCCTCTATTCTTAAATCTCATCTTTCTGAACCCTCAGATGCCTCCGAGACGTGACCCCGGATTTACCTTTCCACCGGAGCACACCCAGTTGATCCAGCAGCAGAACACATTGATGCAGTTGCTAGTCCAGAATCAGAATCAGGAGAACAACAACAACAACCCACCACCACCACCACCACTTGTTGATCACTTAGCCCGTTTTCTTAGGCTGAATCCGCCGGTGTTTTCCAGTAGCACCGAGCCGATAGTAGCAGATGATTAGCTCCGCAAGACGGCTAGGGAGTTGACCACAGCAGGGTCCATAGATGTGGAGAAGGTGAAGTTTGTCGCACATCAGCTTGAAGGACCCGCAGCATCATGGTGGGAGAATTTCACAACCACTTTCCCGGTCGACACTGTCACATGGGACCAGTTTCAGCAGGCTTTTCGTACCACCCATGTTTCAGCAGGAGCTATGGCCATGAAGAAGCGTGAGTTTCGCAACTTGCGCCAAGGAGGACGGACAGTTGGCCAGTATGTGGAGGACTTTAGTAAATTAGCACGTTATGCCCAAGATGACGTTGCTACGGATGCAGCTAAGCAGGAGAAGTTTCTGGAAGGACTGAATGATGAGTTGAGCATGCAGTTGATGGTAGCAACCTTCAACAACTACCAGGAGTTGTAGACCGTGCTCTTATGATTGAAGGCAAGCAGCAGCAAATTGAGAACCGCAAGAGGAAGTATGGACAAGGGAAGTAGAATTCTGGAGCCCATCAGAAGCCACGATTTACCCCTAGATCGGGAGGAAATTTTCAGCATACCCATGGAGGAGGTAGCTCGCAAAATAACAATGGCACCAAGAATGGAAATGGCAATGGAGGAAGCAACGGCCAGAACCGTACCAACCCATCAACCCTAGCCAAGAAAGACCTGAGTCAAGTCACTTGCTTTAAGTGCCAGAAGACCAGACATTATGCCAATGAATGTCCTGAAGGCCAGAATGGCAATGGAAGCTCCAGGAAGAAGACGAACCCTTTCAACAGGGGACAGGTGAACCACGTTAACGTGGAGGAGGTTGAAGAGCAACCGGATGCAGTAATCGGTAAGTTTTTGGTTAAGTCATTTACTGCACTCGTTCTTTTTGATACCGGTGCATCGCATTCATACATATAAAGGGGATTTGTGGATAAGTATAACCTGCCCACTAAGGTTCTTAGAACACCTATGCTAGTAAGCTCACCAGGAGCAGAGTATATGGCCAATCAAGGATGTTTTCAAGTGCCATTGAGTATAGGTAGGCATGTGTTTCCCTCGGATTTAATCATTTCGGAATCACAAGGATTGGATGTAATTCTAGGTATGGATTGGCTATCAATGTACGGAGGAAACATTGATTGCGCTAGTAAGATAATTTTGCTTACTACCCTAGAAGGGAGAAGGATCAAGTATGTATCCCGACATGTGCCAAAAGGGACTCAAGTAAATTGTTTAACAGGAGTTGTGCAGGAGGAAGTACCAGTGGTAAGGGATTTCCCTGAAGTATTTCCAGAAGAGTTGCCAGGCATGCCAGCGGATAGAGATATTGAGTTTTTGATTGAGCTATTTCCAGGCACAGGGCCAATATCAAAGAGACCATACAGGATGTCTGCAAAGGATTTGGTGGAGATTAAGAAGCAGATTAAGGAGTTATTAGATAAGGGATATATTCGCCCAAGTTCGTCGCCTTGGGGATCGCCAGTACTTCTAGTGGAGAAGAAGGATGGATCATTAAGGATGGTTGTTGATTATCGAGGATTGAATGAAGTAACCATCAAGAACAAGTACCCACTACCAATGATCAATGATCTGTTTGATCGATTGCAAGGAGCTAAGGTATTTTCCAAGATCGATCTGCAATCAGGATACCACCAGTTGAAGATTCAAGAACAGGATATACCTAAGACGGCTTTTACCACCAGGTATGGGTTGTACGAGTATACCGTTATGTCATTTGGTCTGACTAACGCACCTGCATATTTTATGAACATGATGAACAAAGTGTTTATGGAGTTCTTGGATAAGTTCGTCGTGGTGTTCATTGATGATATCCTGGTTTACTCGAAGAATGAAGAGGAGCATAAGGAACATTTGCGATTGGTACTTGAGAAGCTCAGAGAACATCAGTTGTATGCCAAGTTTAGCAAATGTGAGTTTTGGTTGAAGGAAGTAGGATTCCTCGGACATGTTATATTCGGAGAAGGTATAGCAGTAGATCCCACTAAGGTTGACACTGTGACAAATTGGGAAGCGCCAACAACAGTTGGAGAGATCCGGAGTTTTCTTGGACTCGCAAGATACTACCGGAGATTTATTGAGAATTTCTCAAAGATTGCGAAGCCTATGACGGAGTTGTTGAAAAAGGATACCAAGTTCATATGGACTGAGGAGTGTGAGGCTAGTTTCCAGGAGTTGAAGAAACTCTTGGTTACTTCACCAGTGTTGATTTTGCCAGACCAGACCAAGGACTATGAGGTGTATTGCGACGCTTCACATCGAGGACTTGGAGCAGTGCTTATGCGGGAAGGGAGAGTTGTTTCATATGCCTCAAGACAACTGAAACCTCACGAGTTGAATTATGCTACGCATGATTTGGAGTTAGCAGCCGTAGTGCATGCACTGAAGACTTGGAGACATTTCCTCATTGGAAATCATTGTGAGGTGTACACGGATCGCAAGAGTTTGAAGTACATTTTCACGCAGAAGGAGTTGAACCTCAGACAAAGGAGATGGTTGGAGCTCATCAAGGATTATGATATGAGATTGCATTACCATCCCAGAAAGGCTAATGTAGTAGCTGACGCATTGAGTCGCAAAAGCCATGTCAATACACTAATGACGGGAGAAATACCAAGGGGGTTAGCCAAAAATCTTCGTGAACTATGTTTGGAAATAGTTCTGAGAGGCTATGTAGCAGCATTGGAGATTCAGTCAACTTTGATGGATAGAATCAGAGAAGCTCAGAAGACTGACAAGGAGATTGCCCCTATTAAGGAGAAACTGAGCAAAGGAAAAGCTAAGGGATTCCGTGAGGATGAGCACGACACTCTATGGTTTGAAGACCGTGTTTATGTGCCCAATGACCCAGAGATCAGGAGGTTGATTCTGCAGGAGGCACACGATTCACCATATTCGATTCACCCAGGAAATACCAAGATGTATTTGGATTTGAAGGATATTTTCTGGTGGACCAGAATGAAGAAAGATATTGTGGAGTATGTAGCAGTTTGTGATGTATGTCAGAGAGTAAAGGCAGAGCATCAGAAGCCAGCAGGATTGCTACAACCATTTCCGATACCCGAATGGAAGTGGGATAAGTTAGGCATGGATTTTATCACGGGGTTACCCAGGACTCGTTCAGGCTATGACTCGATTTGGGTTGTAGTTGATCGGTTGACGAAAGTAGCTCATTTCATCCCAGTAAAGGCCACTTATACCAGTGTGAAGTTGGGCAAGATATACATGACCAGGATTGTATGCTTACATGGAGTTCCAAGGAGCATTGTATTGGATAGAGGAACCCAGTTTACCTCAAAGTTTTGGAATCAGTTGCACGAAACTTTGGGTACCAGGCTAGAGTTCAGCACAGCTTTTCGTCCTCAGACCGATGAACAGACCAAGAGAGTCAATCAGATTTTGGAGGACATGCTGAGAGCTTGTGCGCTAGATTATGGATCTAGTTGGGACGAGAATTTGCCGTATGCAGAGTTCTCTTACAACAACAGCTATCAAACCAGTTTAAAGATGGCCCCTTTCGAAGCCTTGTACGGAAGGAGGTGCAGGACACCGTTGACGTGGGATGAAGTTGGAGACCGCAAGTTGTTTGGACCTGACTTGATTAAGGAGTCTAAACAAAAGGTGAAATTGATTCGCGATAGGCTCAAGATAGCCCAGTCCAGACAGAAGAGTTATGCAGATTCTAAACACAAGGAGACAGTTTATGAAGTTGGAGATAGAGCTTATCTTCGAGTATCCCCACTTCGGGGAACAAAGTGCTTTGGTGTTAAAGGAAAGTTAGCGCCACGATTCGTAGGACCATACCGAGTATTGGAACGTATGGGAGAAGTGGCCTACAAGTTGGAATTGCCTGAAGGATTGTCAGGAGTTCATGATGTGTTCCACGTTTCTCAGTTGAAGAAGTGCCACGCGGAGATGGCTGACATACCCTTGAGAGACACAGTGCCATTGGAAGCAATTCAGTTGGATAACGATTTGACCTATGAGGAGAAACCAGTTAAGATTCTGGAGTATGCCAGTCGAGTCACCCGCAGCAAGGTTATCAAGTTCTGTAAGGTTCAGTGGAGCCACCACACGGAGGATGAAGCCACCTGGGAGCGAGAGGAAGATTTTCTCAAGGACCACCCTCACCTATTTTCTAGCCAACCCGAATCTTGAGGGCGAGATTCATCTTAAGGGGGGTAGGTTTGTAACATCCCAAATTTTCAATTTGGAATGTTATACATTATACCATCATTGCATATCATAATTTATTTGCTTTTGGTTTTGATCCTTGAAATTCCACGCAACTCAAGGACCCACGGAGAGAGTTGGGGATTTCGTTATTTTCATATTTGAGTTTTCTCAAATTTTGAGAATAGGATCATTTGATTTTAATTATTTTATCATCAATTATTTCTATTACAAAAATATGAGAGAGGGAATAAAATAACTTTCCCAAAATAAAGAAATATTGAGGATTTAATAATAAAATCAAATAAGATTTTATTTCGTAGTTTTTCGGTATTTTATTTGAATTTAGGAAAAATGTGCGTTTTTCAAAATTGCATTTAGGCCCCAAATAAATGTTCACCTTGTGCGTC
Organism: Triticum dicoccoides; assembly: GCF_002162155.2. NCBI lineage: Eukaryota > Viridiplantae > Streptophyta > Magnoliopsida > Poales > Poaceae > Triticum > Triticum dicoccoides. The sequence goes on from NC_041388.1 coordinate 105,960,964, forward strand.
TTGATTTTATAATCTCGGGAAAATTTATTTCGGGACTTTTGGAGTCCGTTTAGTATTTCTTTTATTTGTTTTTCTGCGCGGAATAATTAGAAAAAACATGAACCGACTTTGGGCCGTACCCGAGCGGGACTCCGCCCGAGGGCAGCCTTTATAAGCCGCCCGACCCGAGCCGCCGAGCCCATCAGCCGCCGCCAGCCCACCGCGCCCGAAACCCTAACCCTAGCCGCGCGCTGCCGCCGCCGCCGCCACCGGACCCGCCGCCCGAGGTCAACCTCGTTTTCGCCGCCCGTTTTTTAAAAAAAAAGTCGCGGTTTTTATTTTTGTTTCGGTTTTTTTAAATAAATCGGTTTTTCCGATTTATTTATTTAGCGTTCGTTCGTCCGTTCGTTCGTTCTAGCGAATGTTCTTCGTTTTTCTTTTTCTCGGATTAAATCCGCGATTTTTCTGATCGTGATTCCTCATCCGATTTTCGTTTTAGTATAACTTTTCGCTTGTTTATCAGAATCAGGCGATTCAAGCGCCTGGAGTTTCGTCTCGAAACCCTCTATCCGTTTAACCAACTTAAACAAGTTTTTGTCACTGTAAAAATTGCCCTATATCCAGAATAGTAAACGAAGCTTGTTTCTTTTGCCGTTTGACTTTCGTTGCTTCGTTTGATTTGATTCTTTTTGCAAACCAGAGTTCTTAAGTTGAACCTTCTGGTTAGATCTCTTATTTGAGTTTTACCCATGCATTAGATGAATACTTATTGTATGCTTGTTTGTTTGTCTGCGATAGAATAACCGGAGTGCGCCGCCTGTTACTTCGAATATCTAGGTTTTGCGGATTATCAGCAAGGCAAGTAACACTTTGATCATACCTCCTACTACCCAGTTTTATTGCACTAGATCAATCCTCAAACATTGCATGATTAGGATCTAATTAAATTGTGGGATGGGAAGTAGTTGAGGTAGTACCTATTCCTTGTTAAATTATCAAACCTTTGGGAGTTACTTCTATGTTTGCCTATTATGCCATGCTATGCTAGTAGACTTGGATTGGGTGAGTGATATCCATGACAGATGTGAGTTTGTTAATTAATGGTTTATCTAAGGTGGCAACTTAAACACACATCTGGGTGGATTGAGGTACCTGGGTATTCCAGGATTGCCTGTTTTTCTTTATGGACCGCCACCTAGGCCCAAAGGGATCATGAGATTTTTCATACTAGAAACTTCCGTGTGCAGCCACAAGCTATTATGGGCTCTAGCATAGTTGATTAAGTCGTGCGAACTCTTACAGGGTAGACTAGCAGATGTAGGGGAAAGTAGGTGTAATGGTCTATCCATCGTAAGGTGCTAGCGCTTCTGAAAGACTATGTCTCGGTCATCCGTTTCTCAAACACCGTGTAGTGCGAGAAACCAAGCGGAGGCGATCGAGTCTTATGGGGAAAATTGCGCAAACCTTTGCAAAGTGTATAAACTAATCATGGTTAGCCGTGTCCCTGGTTATGGACATCTTGAGTATCTAGTACTTGGATTATCATGTGAATCTCAACATGTTACTCTAAAATTTAATTTTGTTGGGTTTTGTTTAATGATGATGCTTAATTGGGATTGAGAATGCTGTCAACCATTCTCAATGTTTAACAACTACCATGATAGTTAAATAAAGTTTATTCCTTTGCAGTAGGGAAAAATTGGCTTTTCGCAAAACTGTAACCATAGAGCTTTCCACCAGCCAAATATGCATATAGTATAGCTGTTTCATTCCATTACTCTCTATGTGTTACTTTGCCAGCATATTCCATGTGCTGACCCGTTTCGGGCTGCAATGTTAATGTTGCAGACTTTTCAGTCGACGATTAAGGAGTTTTAGGTCGTGGTTCTATACTCAGTGATGCCATTGGAGTTGATGGACTCACTTATCTTCCAAGCCTTCCGCTGTTATAGTTATTAGATGGCCTTAAGCCATATTTATTGTAATAAGTTATCTATTGAGACACTCGATGTAATAAGTGTGTGATTGCTACTCTGTTATAAATCCTCCAAGTACTGTGTGGTGTCAGCATTACTGATCCAGGGATGACACCTGAGCATAGAGATCAGACTATTTGAGGTCTGGTCGCTACACTTTTGGTTTCAATATTATGAATATGTGTATCACTACGATCGAGATTCAATAAACCATTCACCTTGGGTGTATGACCACAGAAGGTTTTATTCATGTAAACAGAATAACAATTATTATTTGACTTAAATGAATAATTGTATTGCAACAAACATGATCCAATCATATTATGCTCAATGCAAACACCAAATAACATTTATTTTAGGTTCAACACTAATCTCGAAGGTAAAGGGAGTGTGCAATGGTGATCTTATCAACCTTGGAATTACTTCCAACACACATCGTCACCTCGCCCTCAACTAGTCTCTGTTCATTTTATAACTCCTATTTCAAGTTGCTAATCATAGCAACTGAACCAGTATCAAATACCCAGGGGCTACTATGAACACTAGTAAAGTACGCATCAATAACATGTATATCATATATACTTTTGTTCACTTTGCCATCCTTCTTATCCGCCAAGTATTTGGGGGCAGTTCCGCTTCTAGTGACCATTTCCTTTGCAGTAGAAGCATTCAGTTTCAGGCTTGGGTCTTGCTTTGGGCTTCTTCATGGGAGTGGGAACTTGCTTGCCATTCTTCTTGAAGTTCCCTTTCTTTCCCTTGCCCTTTTACTTTAAACTAGTGGTCTTGTCAACCATTAACACTTGATGTTTTTCTTGATTTTTACCTTCGCTGATTTCAGCGTCGCAAAGAGCTCGGGAATCGTTTTACGTCATCCCTTGCATATTATAGTTCATCACTAAGTTCTAGTAACTTGGTGATAGTGACTAGAGAACTTTTTCAATCACTATCTTATTTGGAAGATTAACTCCCACTTGATTCAAGCAATCGTAGTACCCAGACAATCTGAGCACATGCTCACTGGTTGAGCTATTCTCCTCCGTCTTGTAGGCAAAGTACTGTCAGAGGTCTCATACCTCTCGACACGGGCATGAATCTGAAATACCAATTTCAACTCTTGGAACATCTTATATGCTCTGTGGCGTTCGAAATGTTTTTGAATCCCGGTTCTAAGCCGTAAAGCATGACGCACTAAACTATCAAGTAGTCATCATACCGAGCTTGCCAAATGTTCATAACGTCTGCCTCTGCTCCTGCAATAGGTCCGTCACCTATCGGTGCATCAAGGACATAATTCTTTTGTGTAGCAATGAGGATAATCCTAAGATCACGGAGCTAGTCCGCATCATTGCTACTAACATCTTTCAACATAGTTATCTCTAGGAACATATCATAAATAAAACGGGGAAGCTATACGCGAGCAATTGATCTACAACATAGATATGTGAATACTATCAGGTACTAAGTTCATGATAAATGAAAGTTCAATTAATCATATTACTTAAGAAATCCCACTTAGATAGACATCCCTCTAGTCATCTAAATGATCACGTGATCCATATCAACTAAACCATGTCCGATCATCACGTGAGATGGAGTAGTTTTCAATGGTGAACATCACTATGTTGATCATATCTACTATATGATTCACGCTTGACCTTTCGGTCTTAGTGTTTCGAGGCCATATCTTCATATGCTAGGCTCGTCAAGTTTGACCCGAGTATTCTGCGTGTGCAAAACTGGCTTGCACCCGTTGTATGTGAACGTAGAGCTTATCACACCCGCTCATCATGTGGTGTATCAACACGACGAACTGTAGCAACGGTGCATACTCAGGGAGAACACTTATGCCTTGAAATTTAGTGAGAGATCATCTTGTAATGCTATCGACGAACTAAGCAAAATAAGATGCATAAAGGATAAACATCACATGCAATCAAATAAGTGATATGATATGGCCATCATCATCTTGTGCCTTTTGATCTCCATCTCCAAAGCACCGTCATGATCACCATCGTCACCGTCTTGACACCTTGATCTCCATTGAGGCATCGTTGTTGTCTCGCTAACTATTGCTTCTACGAATATCGCTACCACTTAGTGATAAAGTAAAGCAATTACATGGCGATTGCATTTCATACAATAAAGCGACAACCATATGGATCCTGCCAGTTGCCGATATGTAGCGACCCGATCCGAATGGATCAAGTCTCTTTGCTTAAGTGTCATCCCTGGATCGGTATGCTGACACACACAGTACTCGAGGATTTATAACAGAGGTAAATCACATTTATAAAGTAACGTAAATACTATTACCTCAATCCAAATAGCGGAAGTAACAAGGTTGTGGATTCCCATCAACACCAACGGCAAAGTTGAGTGTAGAAATCGTAACCCTAACGTATCACTTACTCGTCGTAAGATAATCCTGCAACATGAGACGTTGCAGCCACAAAGGGTCAGTACATCGAATGTACTGGCAAATTCACACCATAGAGAATGATGAATAAAGGCTATCACTACATGCATATTTGGCTGGTGGAAAAGCTCTATGGTTATAAGGTTTTTGCGAAAAGCCAATTTTTCCCTACTGCAAAGGAATAAATTTTATTTAACTATCATGGTGGTTGTTGAACATTGAGAATGGTTGACAGCATTCTCAATCCCAATTAAATAACATCATTAAACCCAACAAACTTAATTTAAAGTAACATGATGAGATTCACATGATAATCCAGGTACTAGATACTCAAGATGTCCATAACCGGGGACACGGCTAATCATGATTAGTTTATACACTCTGCAGAGGTTTGCGCACTTTTCCCCACAAGACTCGATCGCCACCGTTTGCTTTCTCGCACTACACGGTGTTTGAGAAACGGATGACCGAGACATAGTCTTTTAGAAGCGCTAGCACCTTACGATGGATAGACCGTTACACCTACTTTCCCCTACATATGCTAGTCTACCCTGTAAGAGTTCGCACGACTTAATCAACTATGCTAGAGCCCATAATAGCTTGTGGCTGCACACGGAAGTTTTTAGTATGAAAAATCTCATGATCCCTTTGAGCCTGGGTGGTGGTCCAAGAAAAAAAACAGGCAATCCTGGTTTACCCAGGTGCCTAGACAGGCAATCCTGGAATACCCAGGTACCTCAGTCCACCCAGATGTGTGTTTAAGTTGCCACCTTAAGTAAACCATTAATTAACAATCTCACATCTGTCATCAATACTCTCAAAACCCAATCCACGTCTACAAGCATAGCATGGCACTATAAGCATAACGTAATAGTAACTCCCAAGGTTTGAATGCAGGGCAATAGGTTCCTACCTCATCGACTACTTCCCAATACCCACATGTCTACTTCCCAATACCCACATGTTATCAATCCTACTCATGCAATGTTTGAGGGTGAAAATAATGCATAAAAACTGGGTATGAAAGGGGATATGATCAAAGTGTGAACTTGCCTACAATGTTGATGAAGATGATTCGCACTCATAACTCTTGATAGATCTACTCGTTACACTCCGGTCAATCTATCGTAAGCAAGCAATAGTAACCACACATAAGCAATCACTCAAAATATCAGAAAGATCGAAGAAGACAATTCGGAAAACATCAAAACCAAGCAAATAACTCTTGCAACATAAAACAATTTCTAACAGTACCAAAATTATATGAATTTGGCCTTATCACAAAGTTTAGGTCAGGAGCTTCGATTTGCAAAAAAAATCAACTCAAACGGAGCTACGAAACTCAAGTTACGATCAAACGAAGTTCAAATACAAATCTGGTCTAATTCAATTTTTAAACTTTTCAAAAACATGTTTAAGTTGTTTTACAGGATAGAGGGGATCATAACAAAGAAGTGGGCATTGGTTTCATTGAATTTGGACTAACGAGTAAAAAGTAATGATCGTTTGAAGTTCAGGGACTAAACTGTAAAGAAAATCATCATAGATAAGTCCCTGGCCAGAATTAAAACAGAAAAAGAAAAATACTAAATTACGAACGTTCGTTACCGAACGCTAACGGATGGATTCGTTCGCTCCGAAGGGATAGACAGCGAACGTTCTCTGTATAAGACTAACCAAAAAATGATCTAAAAGAAAAGCCAAAGAAAACCGGATCGGGTTTTTTTTGTGGGTTTTTACCGGTTCGTTGGTTTTACGAGAAAAACCGGCAGGCTCGCAGTCGGCGGCGAGTCCGACAGCGGCAGCTGCGGGCTTCGGCGATGACTGCAGGTGGGAACGGCGGTAAGGGCGGCGCAGGGCAGAGGAGCGAGGGCGCGGGGCGTGCTGCGGCGGTGGCGGCAAGCGGCGGCGGCGTGGCGACGAGGCGACGAAGTGTAGCGGCGGCGGCGATGGATGTGGCGGCGCGACGCGAGGGGCAGTGGTGCAGCGCTCGAGGGAGGAGAAACGGGGCCGGGCCCGGGGCACTTATAGGAGGGAGGGGAGAGGCAGCTTGGGGAGGGGCAATGGCGAGGCGGTGGCGGGATCGGAGTCCCGATATGGAACGGCGGCGGCGATGCGTGCGGACGACGGAGTCCGTCGCAAGGTCGGGGATGGCTGTGCTGGGCTGGGCTTGGCCTGGCAGGGAGCTGGGCCGGCCCAGTCGGGGAATTTTTTTTAAAAGAATTTTTTTTCCAGACAAACAAAACAAATAAAAACAAACAGAAATAAAAATATTATATAGGCATATACTATATCAAAATTTTCAGAAAAAGATTTTCTACGACATGAACATTTTTAATATGCCAAATAAAATCCACATAAATTCATATAAATCAAAGAGTGCTACTGGTCTAATAAAATCCAATAAAAATCATTTTAAAAATACCAAAATGATTTCAAATAAATTTTTATCCAATTTTCTAATGTAGGGAATCATGTTACCCTATTTTCCATATATTTTGTTTCTGGAGAAAAATAATTTGAATAAAACTCAAATAACCTGAATTGAAAAATAATTTCAAATGGACTTTGAATTTGAGCTTCTTTGAAACTCCCAACTCATATTTCATATAATTTGAAGAAGTCATTTTATCTTCTCTCGTGAAAATCATTGAGTTGCATGAAGTTTCAGAAGTGGAAATGTTCTCAAATGAAATTCAAATATTTTCAACACCCCTTGTCATTTAAATAAATGGAAGAAGTCATGTCATCTTCTCTCCAGGGTTTCATGGTGAAAAGAATTTGAATTCACGGAGATCACTAATGTAAAATGAAAGTTTTGGGAAAGTCCTTTTATTCCCTCTCATTTAACTTTCAGAAAGGTTTCGAATTTCACTCAATTTCACACAATCAATCAAACAATCAATCAAATCTATCTATTTATTATAACATTCCAAAATTTAGAATTTTGGGATGTTACAAACATACCACCCTTAAAATTAATCTCGTCCTCGAGATTCAGAGAGGCTAGAAAGAAATAGGTTGGGTTTTCGGGTCTTCTCAAAATCCATCGATTATCACAGGGGGTCTGGGGTGCTACCACCCTTAGAAACATTGTTACGGTCCCATCAATACTCATATACTCCATCCTTATTCTTGACAGTGCCGGTCTTCTCAGATCATAAGGATAATTCCTTCCCTGGGCTCTTCCGGTAGTGGCATAACCTTTTCCTCAATTCTTCTGTCCTTTCCTCTTGGTAAGGTTATTCCGAGATTGGGTCTTCATAGCTGATAGGTTCGGCGCCAAAACTAAACAACTATCGATATCTCATGGTGGTCAACAATTTATGGTTCCTTCTGCAGGAAATGGGTCTGGTTGATCCTCACCGTATAACCTACGGTTGGCAAAAGCTGCCTTGTACAAGGGAAAATTTTCTATACCATTCTAAGGTTTAACAAGGTTTAATATCGTCGTCTCTCTACTATAGGTAAGTCACTTAGATTTACTATCCCATATAGCAAGGCGAATAATAAGAGTAAGTCGGTATGGTGATCAATCCATCCCGCACCCAAATCATTACCTTGTACACGGTTTAGCGAATCTTGCATTCTAACACTCGGTCATCCTCACAAGCATTGCAGAATTTCTCTTGTCCATGAACTGTGTTCGAAATAATCCATTGATTCTGCAAACCAAACAAACATCTATCATTCCTTCACAACTCTCAGGTTTTGTGTTACTCCTATAAAATCGTCGGTGGGTAAGGTCGTACTCTCTTCCAGGGTTTTTCCTTCAGCAAGAATGTGCTTGCTTCTTGGCAGGTCCTGGGGCATGTGGGTTATGGCCCATCTCATCACTTGTAGTCCTTGAATTTATCATCGGGCAACTGATCATTATTCCAACTCACATCTTCCTAGTATTCTTAAATCCATCCAATTGTACTGTCTTCCTTCCTTCTATTGGCACCAAACTAGGACATGATTACTCAGACTCATCATGGAGTTTCCATTGATCCATATTTCTGACATCATACCTCCTTTATATCCAATAGTAATTTATTTCTTCATCCTCGTGGGATATCCCTCATACCGAGATAAAAACTTATACTTATGAAGTCCATATTCCACTTCGTGGAACATCATTATCCTTTCCAGGGTCAAGCGTCCTTACAGGGGAATGTCGGCCATCACTGCATGACACTTCTTCAACTGGGAAAGGTGAAACACATCATGAACTACTGACAGTCCTTCGAGTGACTCCAACTTGTTGGCCACTTCTCTCATACGCTCCAAAACTCGGTATGTCCTACAAATCTCGGGGCTAATTTTTCCCTTAACTCCAAATCGTTTAATTCCTCGCAGAGGGAACACATGAAGACATGCTCTGTCTCCAATTTCATAGACTACCTCCTTGCGTTTTTAAGTCTTCATAACTCTTATGCCTGGACTGAGCTACCTTTAGTCTATCTCAAATCAACTTAACATTCTCTTCTGACTCCTTGATCACATTTGGTCCAAACAACTGACGGTCTCCACTTCATCCCACATACTCTTGGGGCATCACACATATCGAGACAAAACTCGTATTCATTTTGTCCGAAATCCACTCAGTGGAGTATCCTTATCTTTTCCAGGGGTCAAGGGTTCTTACAGGGTACTACCACCCTTAAAATGCACAAATCTTCCATAGACCATATTTCTCTTATCCTCAAAAATGGTCAAAATCCTTCTTCATAGAGTAACAACTCATAAAATCCATATCAGTACCAAAGAGGCTAACTTTATTCATTCTCAAGTGATTACAATCTCTCGCTTTTCCATTACATGTCTCAACTCAACACCTCAATATAAAATAAAATGTTCTCACTTCTACTACTCCATTTCTTTTGTTGCAAACTCAACTATCTAGCACAAGTTTCCTTCTCCTTGGGGAATTCTCTGGCAAAGTGCCCTGCTCCATTACAACTAAAACATATTACTTCTGACAAGTATCGAGGTTTCCTTTTTGGGCAATTATCGAGGTAGTGCCCTGACTCCTTGCACCTGTAACAGGTGATATGACTCAAGTCCTTCCTGGAATCCAATCTGCTTCTCTTCCTAGACCTTTCCATGCCAATCATGGCTTCTATTTCTTGTGGGTCATACTCTACTTCCTCTATCGGGAATTCTACTAGATCCCCATTCAAACAATTTTGGGAGATGTGACCTTCTTCTCCACATGAATAGCAAGACTTAGTGCAGGGTTTACTCGGGTCCTTTTTAGGTGTGTCCTCCACATCTTCCTTCATCACGGGTTCTTCTAAAATTTCCATGAGGGCTCCTTTCATTACTTCTTTCTTCTGCTGGATGGTTCGTTGTACCATGGGGTAAATGTGACTCTGAGCAGGATAGTGGGTAGTCCCTTCACACAAGAAACAAGTAATCTGCCTAATTGGGCATTCTTTAACTGGGTGACTTCCTTCACAATTAGGGCATTCATCCTTGTGTTCTTTATGGATGGGTCCGATTTCTCCACAAATCCTGCATGCACAAGGTTTTCTTCATGTCCTTTCCATAAGGCTTCAACTTCTGGGACACAAGCCAAGACTTTGGCAGAGTCAACTTAAATTCTTTCCAAGTGGTTACTCCTTTCCATCCATTGATGGTTTGGTACATCCTCCACCAAGTAGTAGCACCTATTTCAAAGCACTGAAGAGCATGCTGGGTCATATCATGTCCAACTATAGGGTTATTCTCCATGTGATCCTCCATGTTCTGAATCCATCGGTCTGTATCCAATTGACTCATTGGTCCAAAAAATACAAGCTCATCTCCATTCATCCTCTATTGGGTCCAAGGGTTTTGGGGTGAGATAAGAGAGATAGGGAGGGATACACACAATACAAACAATGGTTTTGAAAAGACAGATTTCATCTGTGGCTGTCGGAAAAACATCAAACAAATGATTGCTTACAAATGTCGCATCTAATGTAGGTATATAACAGGGGTTTGGTCTTCTAAAGGTCAATAAATCTTCAAAGTCATCAAACCCATCAAGTCTTGTTTCATGCCTCCAATGGCTTCTTCCAATCATGCTTGTCCTTTTCCATTTCTTTTGCCAGATCATCTCTATTGACATGAAGTCTCTCGTGACGTCCTTTAATATTCTGGAGTTGCGTTCCAAACTTCTGGGTTTCAACATCCTTGGCATGAGCCATGGTCCTACTGTCCTTCAGTTCCTGACAAATCTCCAGTATCTCGAGGTTGTAGCTCCTCCAGCTTGGCTACTCTCATCTTCAGGGTCCTGAGTTCCTCATGAAATACTTCCTTGTCTAATACGACTTCCTGGAGCTCCATTTTAAACTTCTTGATGTACTACTCCAGATCCTGGTGATACACCGGCTAGGGCTAAAACTTCATCTTATGATAGGTGCTCCATCAGCCTTCTTGCATCAAATCCATTCTGAAGACATGCATCCTTAACTCAGCACGGTGACAATAGCATTAGCGGGTGATGACATCACGGATAACCGTGTTTCTGCTCTTGTCATTTCCATGAGCTATCTCTCCAAAGTTGATATCTCATGCCTTAGGGTTTCTTGACAAAACTTTGAGTCCTATGCTCCATGTTCCAGTCTTTCTCCAACACACCTTGATCTCGGGCATTGACAACTTCCATAATCTGTCAAGTTCCATAAGGGTAGCCTTCCTAGGTCATACAAATCTAGGGATTCTTCAGAGCCTTCAAATTCTCCTAGTCTTCGGAGTCTTCAACCATTGTAGTTTCCATTATTCAGATGCACAGTAAAATCCTCTTCATTCCGAAGTGATCTTAGTTGTCCAATATGTTGTACTTCTTAGAGTGGTCTCATCAGTCAAATCCTCGTCTGGTCAAAAGGGGAAAGGGGTATGGTCTAACTAAAAGGGAGTATTTGAATAAGCTCAGAAGAGAAGAGAGGTAAAAGGCCCTTTTGAAAAGAAAGTTGTAGAGAAAATATTTCCTATGGGCTTGCCAGTTTCTAGGGGTCACGTCCTATAGTCAACATGTGCTCCGATACCATCTTGTAGCGACCTGATCCGAATGGATCAAGTCTCTTTGCTTAAGTGTCATCCCTGGATCGGTATGCTGACACACACAGTACTCGAGGATTTATAACAGAGGTAAATCACATGTATAAAGTAACGTAAATACTATTACCTCAATCCAAATAGCGGAATAACAAGGTTGTGGATTCTCATCAACACCAATGGCAAAGTTGAGTGTAGAAATCGTAACCCTAACGTATCACTTACTCGTCGTAAGATAATCCTGCAACATGAGACATTGCAGCCACAAAGGGTCGGTACATTGAATGTACTGGCAAATTCACACCATAGAGAATGATGAATAAAGGCTATCACTACATGCATATTTGGCTGGTGGAAAAGCTATATCGTTATAAGGTTTTTGTGAAAAGCCAATTTTTCCCTACTGCAAAGGAATAAATTTTATTTAACTATCATGGTGGTTGTTGAACATTGAGAATGGTTGATAGCATTCTCAATCCCAATTAAATAACATCATTAAACCCAACAAACTTAATTTAAAGTAACATGATGAGATTCACATGATAATCCAGGTACTAGATACTCAAGATGTCCATAACCGGGGAGACGGCTAATCATGATTAGTTTATACACTCTGCAGAGGTTTTCCCACTTTTCCCCACAAGACTCGATCGCCTCCGTTTGCTTTCTCGCACTACATGGTGTCTGAGAAACGGATGACCGAGACATAGTCTTTCAGAAGCGCTAGCACCTTACGATGGATAGACCGTTACACCTACTTTCCCCTACATCTGCTAGTCTACCCTGTAAGAGTTCGCACGACTTAATCAACTATGGTAGAGCCCATAATAGCTTGTGGCTGCACACGGAAGCTTCTAGTATGAAAAATCTCATGATCCCTTTGAGCCTGGGTGGCGGTCCAAGAAAAAAAACAGGCAATCCTGGTCTACCCAGGTGCCTAGACAGGCAATCCTGGAATAACCAGGTACCTCAATCCACCCAGATGTGTGTTTAAGTTGCCACCTTAAGTAAACCATTAATTAACAATCTCACATCTGTCATGAATACTCTCAAAACCCAATCCACGTCTATGAGCATAGCATGGCACTATAAGCATAACGTAATAGTAACTCCCAAGATTTGAATGCAGGGCAATAGGTTCCTACCTCATCAACTACTTCCCAATACCCACATGTTATCAATCCTACTCATGCAATGTTTGAGGGTGAAAATAATGCATAAAAATTGGGTATGGAAGGGGATATGATCAAAGTGTGAACTTGCCTGCAATGTTGATGAAGATGATTCGCACTCATAACTCTTGATAGATCTACTCGTCACACTCCAGTCAATATATCGTAAGCAAGCAATAGTAACCACACATAAGCAATCACTCAAAATATCAGAAAGATTGAAGAAGACAATTCGGAAAACATCAAAACCAAGCAAATAACTCTTGCAACATAAAACAATTTCTAATAGTACCAAAATTATATGAATTTGGCCTTATCAGAAAGTTTAGGTCAAGAGCTTCGATTTGCAAAAAGAATCAACTCAAACGGAGCTACGAAACTCAAGTTACGATCAACGAAGTTCAAATACAAATCTGGTCTAATTCAATTTTTAAAATTTTCAAAAACATGTTTAAGTTGTTTTACATGATAGAGGGGATCATAATGAAGAAGTGGGCGTTGGTTTCGTTGAATTTGGACTAACGAGTAAAAAGTAATGATCGTTTGAAATTCAGGGACTAAATTGTAAAGAAAATCATCACACATAAGTCCCTGGCCGGAATTAAAACAGAAAAAGAAAAAGACTAAATTACGAACGTTCGTTACCGAACGCTAACGGATGGATTCATTCGCTCCGAAGGGATAGACAGCGACCGTTCTCTGTATAAGACTAACCAAAGAAACGATCTAAAAGAAAAGCCGAAGAAAACCAGATTGGGTTTTTTTGTGGGTTTTTACCGGTTCGTTGGTTTTACGAGAAAAACTGGTAGGCTCGCGGTCGGCGGCGAGTCCGGCAGCGGCAGCTGCGGGCTTCGGCGGTGGCTGCAGGTGGGAACGGCGGTAAGGGCGGCACAGGGCGGAGGAGCGAGGGCACGGGGCGTGCTGCGGCAGTGGCGGCATGCGGCGGCGGCGCGGCGACGAGGTGACGAAGTGCAGCGGCGGCGGCAATGGATGCAGCGGCGCGACGCGAGGGGCGGTGGTGCACCGCTCGAGGGAGGAGAAACGGGGCCGGGCCCGGGGCACTTATAGGAGGGAGGGGAGAGGCGGCTTGGGGAGGGGCAAGGGCGAGGCGGTGGCGGGATCGGAGTCCCGATCTGGAACGGCGGCGGCGATGCATGCGGACGACGGAGTCCGTCGCAAGGTTGGGGACAGCTGTGCTGGGCTGGGCTTGGCCTGGCAGGGAGCTGGGCCGGCCCAGTCGGGGAATTTTTTTTAAGAATTTTTTTCCAGACAAACAAAACAAATAAAAACAAATAGAAAAAAAATATTATATAGGCATATACTATATCAAAATTTTCAGAAAAAGATTTTCTACGACACGAACATTTTTAATATGCCAAATAAAATCCACATAAATTCAGATAAATCAAAGAGTGCTACTGGTCTAATAAAATCCAATAAAAATCATTTTAAAAATACCAAAATGATTTCAAATAAATTTTTCTCCAATTTTCTAATGTAGGGAATCATGTTACCCTATTTTCCATATATTTTGTTTCTGGAGAAAAATAATTTGAATAAAACTCAAATAACCCAAATTAAAAAATAATTTCAAATGGACTTTGAATTTGAGTTTCTTTGAAACTCCCAACTCATATTTCATATAATTTGAAGAAGTCATTTTATCTTCTCTTGTGAAAATCATTGAGTTGCATGAAGTTTCAGAATTGGAAATGTTCTCAAATGAAATTCAAATATTTTCAACACCCTTGTCATTTAAATAAATGGAAGAAGTCATGTCATCTTCTCTCCAGGGTTTCGTGGTGAAAAGAATTTGAATTCACGAAGATCACGAATGCAAAATGAAAGTTTTGGGAAAGTCCTTTTATTCCCTCTCATTTAACTTTCAAAAAGGTTTCGAATTTCACTCAATTTCACACAATCAATCAAACAATCAATCAAATCTATCTATTTATTATAACATTCCAAAATTTAGAATTTTGGGATGTTACACGATAACTGTGTTACGAAACATGATCATCTCATACAACAATTTATATAATCATGTCTTCACCATATCACATCACAACATGCCCTGCAAAAACAAGTTAGACGTCCTCTACTTTGTTGTTGCAAGTTTTACGTGGCTGCTACGGGCTTAGCAAAAACCATTCTTACCTACGCATCAAAAACCACAATGCGGTATAGTGATTGCTTTTTGATCTTCAGAAAGAACCCTGTTCATTGAATCTGATTCAACTAAAGTTGGAGAAACAGACACCCACTAGCCACCTATGTGCGAAGCACGTCGGTAGAACCAGTATCGCATAATCGTATGCGTAATGTCGGCCTGAGCCGCTTCATCCAACAATACCGCTGAATTAAGAAACAACTAGTGACATCAAGCAATATGATATACCCACGCCCACAACTCCTTTGTGTTCTACTCATGCATATAACATCTACGCATACACCTGGCTCGGATGCTACTGTTGGGGAATGCAGTAATTTCAAAAAAAATTCAACGCACACGCAAGATCCATCTAGGTGATGCATAACAATGAGAGGGGAGAGTGTTGTCCATGTACCCTCGTAGAACGAAAGCGGAAGCGTTATGACAACGCGGTTGATGTAGTCGTACGTCTTCACGATCCGACTGATCCCAGCACCGAAGGTACGGGACCTCCGCGATCTGCACACATTCGGCTCGGTGACGTCCCATGATCTCTAGATCTAGATGAGGTCGAGCGAGGGTTTCGTCAGCACGACGACATGATGATGGTGATGATGAAGTTACCGATGCAGGGCTTCGCCTAAGCACTACAACATGACCGAGGTGGAAATCTGTGGAGGGGGGCACTTTTAACACCCACGATGCGGCTATATCTCCCACATGTCGATGCATGGCTTAGAGGCATAACCGCATTGTGGTTTAGTCGCAAGTGGGGTAATCCTTACACAATCCCATGTACTGAATAAGAAAGGGATAAAGAGTTGGCTTACAATCGCCACTTCACACAAATAACAAGTTAAACATACATCATCCAGAGTACAATCAAAGGTCCGACTACGGAACCAAAATAAAGGAAGACAACCCCAAATGCTAGATCCCCGATCATCCCAACTGGGATCCACTACTGATCATCAGGACACGAAACATAGTAACGGACCAGATCCTTGTCGAACTCCTACTTGAGTTCGGTAGCATCACCTGCACTGGTATTGTCGGCACCTGCAACTATTTGGAAGTATCCATAAGTCATGAGGACTCAGCAATCTCACACCAGTGAGATCAAGACTATTTAAGCTTATGGGTAGGATAAGGTAATGAGGTGGAGCTGCAGCAAGCACTAAGCATATATGGTGGCTAACATACGCAAATAAGAGCGAGAAGAGAAGCAACGGAACGGTCGAGAAGCTAGAAGTGATCAAGAAGTGATCCTGAAACTACTTACATTGCAAGCATAACACAAGACCGTGTTCACTTTCCGGACTCCGCCAAAAGAGACCATCACGGCTACACACGCAGTAGATTAATTTTACTTAAGTCAAGTGTCAAGTTCTCTACAACCGGATATTAACAAATTCCCATCTGCCACATAACCACGGGCATGGCCCTCAAAAGTTTATACCTTGCAGGGGTGTCCCAACTTAGCCCATCACGAGCTCTCACGGTCAATGAATGATATTCCTTCTCCTGGAAAGACCCGACCACTCTCGGAATCCCGGTTACAAGACATTTCGACAATGGTAAAACAAGACCAGCAAAGCCACTCGACTATGCCGACAAATCCCAATAGGAGCTGCACATATCTCATTCTCAGGGCACATCAGATAGGTCAAGCTACGAGTAAAACCAACCCTCAAGTTTCCCCGAGGTGGCCCCGCAGGCTGCCCGGTTCGGACCAACACTGAAAGAAGCACTAGCCCGGGGGGGTTAAAATAAAGATGACCCCTGGGCTCGTGAAAACCCAAGGGAAAGTTATAGGTTGTTAGGAAAATGTAAAACCAAGGTTAGGCCTTGCTGGAGGAGTTTTATTCAAAGCAAACTATCAAGGGGGTCCCATAACCCCAACCACGTAAGGAACGCAAAATCAAGGAACATAACACCGGTATGACGGAAACTAGGGAGGCAAGAGTGGAACAAAACACCAGGCAAAGGCCGAGCCTTCCACCCTTTACCAAGTATATAGATGCATTAAATTAAATAAGATATATTGTGATATCCCAACATATCCGTGTTCCAACATGGAACAAACTTCAACTTCACCTGCAACTAGCAACGCTATAAGAGGGGCTGAGCAAAAGCGGTAACATAGCCAAACAACGGTTTGCAAGGAAGGTGGGTTAGAGGCTTGGCATGGAAATATGGTAGGCATGATAAACAAGTGGTAGGTAGCGCGACATAGCGATAGAGCGAACAACTAGCAAGCAAAGATAGAAGTGATTTCGAGGGTATGGTCATCTTGCCTGCAATGTTCTCAGAGTTGTTGAAAGCTTGATCCTCGTTAGCATACTCAATAGGTTCCTCGTTCACGTACTCGTCTCCTGGCTCTACCCAAGGCAAGAACAACAAGCAATGGAACACCAATCAATCACGGTGCAATGCACAAGCAACATGATGCAATACATGGCATGATATGCAAGATATGATATGCAATGCTTATGCGTGCTCCGAAAGGAAAAGAATGAACAAAGCATCAACTTGGCAAAACAAGTATGCCGCTGGAAAGATGAGATGATTTCGGTTCAAATCGATATAAAGATCACCGGAAATGGATGCACGGTTTGCAAATGACAAGCAACACAAGAATGACACAAATTTGCGATTAACAACATGGTAGCACTTAGAATGCCACAAGAAACTAAGCTACTGCACTCCAACATAGCAACAAAGCATATGTCAGTGATGTACAAAAGATGATTGACAAAACATGAACACTGAGCTACAGCTAAATCACACTAGAACAGGTTCAAACAAGGATGGCAAAAGTTCAAAAGATATCAGCTTCACAGATTTAGTGAAAATACTAACATGTCCGAAACAACATTAGGAAGCAATGTTTAGAGCAAGCAAACAACATGCTACAGGATCATATCATAGCAAACAAAGGCACGGAATGATTCTACTAAATGCCTAGAAAAAAACTCCCTTACTGAACATGAGCTCAAAGGGCACAGAAGATATGATGGCACCCATGTAAACATAGCAAGTTTTATTAACAATTTCAGACTTGGAAGAAAAACAGAGCATGGCATAAACAGATTCATGATAGCAACTTTGCGAGCTCATGCCACTCACCACAAGACATTACATGACAACATAAGCATACCAACAGTAAGAACCCATGTTCATGAAGCTAAACATGGCAAGATAAAGTTCATAGGGTACATGTATCACTAGCAACAACCATGACAATATTGATTAACATGTTAACAATCTTCCAGGAATAATATATAGCAAAAGTGAGCAACAAAAAGGCATGCTAGAGCACTCCATAATTGCAACCAGAGGCAAGAATGGATATAGCATAACCACATGTTCAAAACATCCTTACTGAAGTGTCTCAAAATAAGCATGGATCTCATGGTAGCATCAAGTTTACATGGCATCAAAATAACAGCAGGAAAAGGACTTAGCAAAATCCTAAGTCCCTGAAAACAGCAACATCACGGAGCCTACTTTGCATGCTTGTGCTAGTCAGCACATAGCTCAAAAAAATACAAGACTTGCACCCCTGTAAAGATGGCATGTTGTAGTTCAAAACACATGTAGACCTCATGCTCATAGAGTGCACACAACAAATGCAACAAAAATGACAAATCACCATGTTCTGTTAAGAACCAACAGTTAACATTTTATAGCACTATTGCAATGATTAAAATGGCATCATAAAGGACAGTAACATGCATGGAAAATCTACTAACATGAAGAGCTCAACGAGGCGAACATTTTGACGTATCATGTGCATGATTTGGAGCCACGGTCATGGATATATGATGCGATGAACACGGCATAAAAATAACACAGGACAAAGACTTGGAAGAAATCGACCTCTCCGAGATCTAGGGTTTCCTCGGGCACGCAGATCGAGGCGGCGGAGGATCTCACCGGGGTTGCAGGGGGAAGGTCGCCGGAGATGAAGGAGAGGCCGGCGAGGGTCGGGTACGCTGGATCCTGTCCGGCCCGGCCGGATCCGCGACGAGGCGGCGGCGGTCGCGGCCGCGGAGCTCGGCTGCAGGCACGCACAACAGCGGCGACGCTTGGTGGTGAGGTGCGCGGTGGCGGCGGCCGGAGGCGAGGAGCGGCGCGGTTAGGCGGCGGCGCAGGCGCTCGAGGCGGGTGGCGGCAAACGGGCCGGGAGGGCCCGACCCGGGCTTCGGCGGGCCGGTGTGGTGGTCAGCGGTGGGAGGCCACGTGTCACACGGTGAGTGGCTGCAGGCGGCGGTGGGATTTCATCCAGTCCGGATTGGACATGTCCAGTAGCGTGGAGGGGAGATTTGCTAGGGTTTGCCCAAAAATTCGGGGGAGGGTGCAAATATATAGGTAGAGGGAGCTAGGAGAGTCCAAATGAGGTGCGGTTTTTGCCCACACGATCATGATCCAACGACGGAGAACATGGATGTGGTTTTGGGCTGCAACACAAAAGAGGCTTTTGTGGTTACTCGGTTAACCGTTGGGGCATCAAACGACCTCCAAATGGAACGAAATTTGACAGGCGGACTACCAGTGATGTACCAAGGCCACTTGACAAATCTTGGCCCATTTCGAGAACGTTTTCATCCCGCTCACGAAAAGAGACAAGAGGGGTGCGCCAGGTGCATGTGGGAGTGTCGATTGTGAAACGGACCACGGGGAAAATGCTCGGATGCATGCGGCGAACACGAATGCAAATGCGATGCCCATGATGACATGATATGAAGTGCATGACACGAACAAAATACAAAACCCAACCACGAAGGGAATATCATAACACATAGCCCAAAATGGCAAGACTCGGAGTTACGAATGTGGCAAGTTACATCCGGGGTGTTACAGCACCGCACATGGCTAAGACAACTGTCAACTTGTGTGTCCTAGGGTGCCCCCTGCCCCCGTATATAAAGGAGCAAGGGGGAGGCCGGTCAGCCCTATAGGGGCGCACCCCAAGTAGGATTCCTACCAGGAATAGGAATCCTATACCTAGTAGGTTTCCAACAAGGAAGAGAGGGGGAAGGAAGGAGAGGGAGAGAGGGAGAAGGAAAGGGGGGCGCCGCCCCCCTTCCCCAGTCCAATTCGGATCCAAGGGGGAGGGGGCACGCGGCCCGCCCTAGCCGCCCCTCTCTCTCTCTCCACTAAGGACCATGAGGCCCATTAGTTCCCCCGGGGGGTTCCGGTAACCATCCGGCACTCTGGTTTTATCCGGAACATTTCCGGTGTCTGAATGTAGTCATCCAATATATCAATCTTTATGCCTCGACCATTTTGAGACTCCTCGTCATGTCTGTGATCACATCCGGGACTCTGAACTACCTTCGATACATCAAAACACATAAACTCATAATACGATCATCATCGAACGTTAAGCGTGCGGACCCTACGGGTTCGAGAACTATGTAGACATGACCGAGACACTTCTCCGGTCAATAACCAATAGTGGGACCTGGATGCTCATATTGGCTCCTACATATTCTATCAAGATCTTTATCGGTCAAACTGCATAACAACATACGTTGTTCCCTTTGTCATCGGTATGTTACTTGCCCGAGATTCGATCGGCGGTATCCTCATACCTAGTTCAATCTCGTCACCAGCAAGTCTCTTTACTCGTTCCGTAATGCATCATCCCGCAACTAACTCATTAGTCACATTGCTTGCAAGGATTATAGTGGTGAGCATTACCGAGAGGGCCCAGAGATACCTCTCTGATAAACGGAGTGACAGATCCTAATCTCGATCTATGCCAACTCAACAAGCACCATCGGAGACACCTGTAAAGCATCTTTATAATCACCAAGTTATGTTGTGATGTTTGATAGCACACAAGGTGTTCCTCTAGTATTCGAGAGTTTCGTAATCTCATAGTTAGAGGAACATGTATAAGTCATGAAGAAAGCAGTAGCAATAAACTAAACGATCAGAGTGCTAAGCTAACGGATGGGTCTAGTCCATCACATCATTCTCTAATGATGTGATCCCGTTCATCAAATGAAAACACATGTCGATGGCTAGGAAACTTAACCATCTATGATTAACGAGCTAGTCAAGTAGAGGCATACTAGGGACACTCTGTTTGTCTATGTATTCACACATGTACTAAGTTTCCGGTTAATAAAATTCTAGGATGAATAATAAACATTTATCATGATATAAGGAAATATAAATAACAACTTTATTATTGCCTCTAGGGCATATTTCCTTCATAATATACCAACAATGCCTAAGGTGGTAGAGATAAATTCTCTTATGAAGTTCAATGATAATGATAATCCTCACAATATGCATCCTAGTCAATGCCTTTATGAGTTTGAAAACTACATTAGAAAACAAGATCACTTCAATGCACATGTTATGAAACAATTGAAAGATAATTTTGATATGATTGCTCACTTAAGTGACTTGTTATTTAGAATATCAAATGATGTTTGAGGTGTTGAGAAATATGCTTCTATGGTTCAAACACAATTAGAACAAGTTGCTAAATCTCAAAGGGAATTACTTGATGAAATGAATCATAATATGCATGACTTTGCTGTTAGAGTTGCAACTAGAGGAGGTAAAATGACACCCTAAAAGAATTGAACAATATTCACAAAGAGCTAACACTAGTACACCTAGTGCTTCTAGGAAGAAAAAGAAAAAGAAAAATAATAGGACTTTGCATGCTCCTAGTGAACTTGAAATAGAAAAACCTCCTGATAAGGATAATGAAACTTCTATCTCTGATGCTAAAACTCAATCTGGTAATGAACACTCACCTAGTGACAAATGAAAAAGATAATCCTGAGGTTCATAAAGACACTCAACCAAGTAATGAAAAAGAACCAGATAATGATGTTGAGATAGAACCACATGTTGATCTTGATAACCCACGACCTAAAAATAAAAGGTATGACAAAAGGGACTTTGTTTCTAGGAAACATGATAAAGAAAGAGAACTGTGGGTTCAAAAACCTATGCCTTTTCTATTGGAAATATGCCCTAGAGGCAATAATAAATTAGTTATTATTGTATATATATTTCATTGTTCATGATAATCGTTTATTATCCATGCTAGAATTGTATTGATAGGAAACTCAGATACATGTGTGGATACATAGACAACACCATGTCCCTAGTAAGCCTCTAGTTGACTAGCTCGTTGATCAATAGATGGTTACGGTTTCCTGACCATGGACATTGGATGTCGTTGATAACAGGATCACATCATTAGGAGAATGATGTGATGGACAAGACCCAATCCTAAGCCTAGCACAAGATCATGTAGTTCGTTTGCTAAAGCTTTTCTAATGTCAAGTATCATTTCCTTAGACCATGAGATTGTGCAACTCCCAGATACCGTAGGAGTGCTTTGGGTGTGCCAAATGTCACAAGTAACTGGGTGGCTATAAAGGTACACTACAGGTATCTCCGAAAGTGTCTATTGGGTTGGCACGAATCGAGACTGGGATTTGTCACTCCGTGTAAACGGAGAGGTATCTCTGGGCCCACTCGATAGGACATCATCATAATGTGCACAATGTGATCAAGGAGTTGATCACGGGATGATGTGTTACGGAACGAGTAAAGAGACTTGCCGGTAACGAGATTGAACAAGGTATCGGGATACCGACGATCGAATCTCGATCAAGTATCGTACCGCTGGATAAATGGAATTGAATATGGGATTGATTGAATCCTCGACATCGTGGTTCATCCGTTGAGATCATCATGGAGCATGTGGGAGCCAACATGGGTATCCAGATCCCGCTGTTGGTTATTGACTGGAGAGTTTTCTCGGCCATGTCTGCATGACTCCCGAGCCCGTAGGGTCTACACACTTAAGGTTCGATGACGCTAGGGTTATAGGGAAAGTATGTACGCGGTTACCGAATGTTGTTCGGAGTCTCGGATGAGATCCCGGACGTCACGAGGAGTTCCGGAATGGTCCGGAGGTAAAGATTGATATATAGGAAGTATGGTTTTGGCCACCGGAAGTGTTCCGGGCATCACCCATAGTGTACCGGGACCACCGGAGGGGTCCGGGGGTCCACCGGGAGGGGCCACGGGCCCCGGAGGCATACATGGGCCAAGTGTGAGAAGGGACCAGCCCCTAGGTGGGCTGGGGCACCTCCCCACCAAGGCCCATGTGCCTAGAGAGAAGAGGGGGCAAACCCTAAGGGCAGATGGGCCCTAAGGCACATGCCTTGTGCGCCTCCCTCTCACCCCCACTTGGCCGCCACCCCAGATGGGGATTGGGGCTGCCGCTACCCCTAGGGTGGAAACCCTAGGTGGGCGAAGCCCTCCCTCTCCCCCTATATATAATGGAGGCAAAGGGGCAGCCCAACACATGAAGTCCTTCCCCTGTTGGCGCAGCCCTACCCCTCTTCCGCCTCGTCTCTCGTAGTGCTTGGCGAAGCCCTGCTGGAGTCCCCCGCTCCTCCACCACCACCACGCCGTCGTGCTGCTGCTGGATGGAGTATTCCCCAACCTCTCCTTCTCCCCTTGCTGGATCAAGGCGTAGGAGACGTCACCGGGTTGTACGTGTGTTGAACGCGGAGGTGCCGTCTGTTCGGCGCTAGGATCATCGGTGATTTGGATCACGGCGAGTACGACTCCATCAACCCCGTTCACTTGAACGCTTCCGCTTAGCGATCTACAAGGGTATGTAGATGCACTCTCCTTCCCCTCGTTGCTAGATTACTCCATAGATTGATCTTGGTGATGCATAGAAAATTTTAAATTTCTGCCACGATCCCCAACAGTGGCATCATGAGCTAGGTCTATGCGTAGTTTCTATGCACGAGTAGAACACAAGTTGTTGTGGGCGTCGATATTGTCAATTTACTTGCCGTTACTAGTCTTATCTTGATTCGGCAGAATCGTGGGATGAAGCGGCCCGGACCGACCTTACACGTACGCTTACGTGAGACTGGTTCCACCGATTGACATGCACTAGTTGCATACGGTGGCTAGCGGGTGTCTGTCTCTCCCACTTTAGTCGGATCGGATTCGATGAAAAGGGTCCTTATGAAGGGTAAATAGAAATTGGCATATCACGTTGTGGTTTTCGCGTAGGTAAGAAACGTTCTTGCTAGAAACCTATAGCATCCACGTAAAAAACTTGCAACAACAATTAGAGGACGTCTAACTTGTTTTTGCAGCATATGTCGTGTGATGTGATATGGCCAAAAGGATGTGATGAATGATATATGTGATGTATGAGATTGATCATGTTCTTGTAATAGGAATCACGACTTGCATGTCGATGAGTATGACAACCGGCAGGAGCCATAGGAGTTGTCTTAATTTATTTATGACCTGCGTGTCAACTTAAACGTCATGTAATTACTTTACTTTATTGCTAAAGTGTTAGCCATAGTAGTAGAAGTAATAGATGACGAGACAACTTCAAGAAGACACGATGATGGAGATCATGATGATGGAGATCATGGTGTCATGCCGGTCACAACGATGATCATGGAGCCCCGAAGATGGACATCAAAAGGAGCAAATGATATTGGCCATATCATGTCACTATTTGATTGCATGTGATGTTTATCGTGTTTTACATCTTATTTGCTTAGAACGACGGTAGCTTAAATAAGATGATCCCTCGTAATAATTTCAAGAAAGTGTTCCCCCTAACTGTGCACCGTTGTGAAGGTTCGTTGTTCCGAAGCACCACGTGATGATCGGGTGTGATAGATTATAACGTTCGAATACAACGGGTGTAAGCCAGATTTACACACGCAATACACTTAGGTTGACTTGACGAGCCTAGCATGTACAGACATGGCCTCGGAACATGGAAGACCGAAAGGTCGAACATGAGTCGTATAGAAGATACGATCAACATGAGATGTTCACCGTTGATGACTAGTCCGTCTCACGTGATGATCGGACACGGCCTAGTCGATTCGGATCATGTTTCACTTAGATGACTAGAGGGATGTCTATCTGAGTGGGAGTTCATTAAATTAAATTAATTTGATTAGATGAACTCAATTATCATGAACATAGTCTAAATTGTCTTCGCAAATATGTTGTAGATAAATAGCTCACATTGTAGCTCCCTGTTTCAATACGTTCCTAGAGAAAGATTAAGTTGAAAGATATTGTAAGCAATGATGCGGACTAGGTCCGTAGTCCGAGGAGTGTCCTCACTGCTACACAGAAGGCTTACGTCTTTGATGCACCGCTCGATGTGCAAACCCCTACAACGTCATCTGTGGATGTTGTGAAAACCTGACAGACACATCCTGATGACAACTTGATAGTTTAGTGCACCATACTTTACAGCTTAGAATTGGGATTCCAATGACGTTTTGAACGCCATAGAACATATGAGATGTTCCAAGAGCTGAAATTGGGATTTCAGGCTCATGCCCGTGTTGAGAGGTGTGAGACCTCTGACAAGTTATTTTGCCAACAAGATGGAGGAGAATAGCTCAGCTAGTGAGCATGAGCTTAGAATGTCTGGGTGCTACAATCACTTAAATCAAGTGGGAGTTAAACTTCCAAATAGGATAGTGATTGATAGAGTTCTCTAGCCACTATCACTAAGCTACTAGATCTTCGTGATGAACTATGACATGCAAGGGATGGAGTTGATCCCAGAGCTGTTCGCGGTGCTTAAGACCGCAAAAGGTAGAAATCAAGAAGGTGCATCAAGTGTTGATGGTTTAACAAGACCACTGGTTTCAAGAAGGGCAAGGGCTTGAAGGGAAACTTCATGGATGGCAAACAAGTTGCCGCTCCAGTGAAGGAACCCAAGGTTGAACCCAAACCCGAGACTAAGTGCTTCTATTGTAAAGGGAACGGTCACTGGTAGCGGAATTACCCCAAATGCATGGTAGATAAGGATGCTGGCAACTTCAACAAAGTATATACTTGTTATTAATGTGTACCTCACTAGTACTCCTGGTAGCACCTGGTTATTGGATACCGGTTCAGTTGCTATTATTGGTGACTTGAAGCAAAAGCTACAGACTAAACGGAGACTGGCTAAGGGCGAGGTGACGATGTGTGTTGGAAGTGTTTCCAAAGTTGATGAGATCACCATCACACGCTCCATCTGCCTTCGAGATTAGTATTGAACCTAGATAAATGTTATCAGGTGTCTACGTTGAGCATGAATATGATTAGATCATGTTCATTGCAATACGGTCATTCATTTAAGTTAGAGAATAATGGTTATTCTGTTTGCATGAATGATACCTTTCATGGTCATGCACCCTATGTGAATGGTTCATTGAATCTCGGTCGTGGTAATACACATGTTCACGCCAAAAGATGTAGAGTTAATAATGATAGTACCACTTTCTCGTGGCACTGCCGCTTAGGTCATATTGGCGTAAGATGCATGAAGAAACTCCATGTCGATGGATGTTTGGAGTCACTTGATTTTGAATCACATGACACATGCGAGCCATGCCTCATGGGAAGGATGACTAAGACCCCGTTTTCAAGTACAATGAAACGGGCAAGTGACTTGTTGGAAATCATGCATGCTGATGCGTGTGATCCAATGAGAATTGAAGTGTGCGGTCGATATCGCTATTTTCTCATCTTCACTGAAGATTTGGGTAGACATAGGTATATCTACTTAATGAAGCACAAGTCTGAAACGTTTGAAAAAGTTCAAGCGATTTCAGAGTGAAGTTAAGAATCATCATAACAATAAGATCATGTTCCTACGATCTGATCAAAAGGGGATTTTCCGAGTTATGAGTTTGGCAATCACTTAAGACATTGTGGAATTGTTTCACAGTTGAAGCCACCTGGAACACCACAGGGTAATGGTGTATCCGGACATCGTAATCGAACCTTATGAAATATGGTGCGATCTATGATGTCTCTTACCGATCTACCGCTACTATTTTGAGGTTATGCATTAGAGACAGCTGCATTCACTTTAGATAGGACACCATCTAAGTCCGTTGAGACGATGTCATATGAACATTGGTTTGGCAAGAAACCAAAGTTGTCGTTTCTTAATGTTTGGGGCTGCGATGCTTAAGGCTTCAGCCGGAGAAGCTCGAACCCAAAGCAGGACAAACACATCTTCATAGGATACCCAAGGGTGACAGTTGGGTATACCTTCTATCTCATATCCGAGGGAAAATTGTTTGTCGCTAAGAACGGGTCCTTTCTCGAGAAGGAGTTTCTCTCGAAAGAATTGAGTGGGAGGAAGATAGAACTTGATGAGGTTGTCGAACCTTTACTTCAACTAGAGAGTGATGCAACACAGAAAGATGTTTTCTGTGGCGCCTACGTCTGTTGAATAGGAAGTTAATGATAGTGATCATGAAGCTTCGGATCAAGTTGCTATCGAACCTCATAGGTCGACAAGGATATGTACTACTCCTGAGTGGTACGGTGATCCTGTCTTAGATATCATGTTGTTGGACAACAATGAACCTACGAACTATGGAGAAGCGATGGTGGGCCCGTATTCCGACAAATGGTTAGAAGCCATGAAATTTGAGATAGGATCCATGTATCAGAACAAAGTATGGACTTTGGTGAACTTGCCCGATGATCGGCAAGCCATTGAGATAAATGGATCTTTAAGAACAAGACGGACGTGGGCGGTAATGTTACCGTCTATGAAGCTCGACTTGTGGGAAAGAGTCTTTTCACAAGTTCAAGGAGTTGATTACGATGAGAATTTCTCACCCGTAGCGATGCTTAAGTCCGTCAGAATCATGTTAGCATTAGCTGTATTTTTCGATTATGAAATCTTACAGATGGATGTCAAAACAAGTTTTCTTACCAGTTTTCGTAAGAAAAGTTGTATGTGATACAATAAAAGGTTTTGACGATCCTAAGAATGCTAAAAGGTATGCTAGCTCCAGCAATCCTTCTATGGACTAGAGAAGGCATCTCGGAATCGGAATATATGTTTTGATGGAGTGATCAAAGCTTTTAGGTTTATACAATGTTTGCTACTGGATGGAGTCTTCCCCAACCTCTCTTTCTCCCCTTGCTGGATCAAGGCGTAGGAGACGTCACTGGGCTGTACGTGTGTTGAACGCGGAGGTGCCGTCCGTTCGGTGCTAGGATCATCGGTGATTTGGATCACGACGAGTACGACTCCATCTACCCCGTTCACTTGAACGCTTTCGCTTAGCGATCTACAAGGGTATGTAGATGCACTCTCCTTCCCCTTGTTGCTAGACTACTCCATAGATTGATCTTGGTGATGCGTAGAAAATTTTAAATTTCTGCTACGATCCCCAACATTTTCCACCCAAGTCAACTAAAAAGAATGATGATGAAGAATTTGAACGCTTTGCTGAAATGCTGATGCCAGTCTTTTTGCGTACTCGCTTGACTGATATCTTGAAAATGCCTCCTTATATAAAATATATGGAAGACATCATCACAAATAAGAGAAAAATACCGGAGGCTGAAATCTCCACTATGCTTGCTAATTACACTTTTAAAGACGGAGTACCTAAAAACTTGGAGATCCGAGAATACCGACTATACCTTGATCTATCAAAAAGAATTATGTGAAAACTGCTTTGTGTGATTTAGGAGCTGGTGTTAGTGTTATGCATTTCACTTTATATAAAAGACTTAACTTGAATAAACTCACACCTACTGAAATATCTTTGCAAATGGTTGATGAATCAACTGCCATACCTATCGATATTTGTGAGGACGTGCCCGTTGTTGTTGCTAGTGTTACTATTTTGACTGACTTTGTTATACTTGAGATTCCCGAGGACGACAACATGTCGATTATCCTTGGTAGACCCTTCTTAAATACTGTTGGGGCTGTTATTGATTGCAATAAAAGAAAGGTCACTTTTCATATTAATGGTAATGAGCATACGGTGCACTTCCCGAAGAAACAATTCCAAGTGAATAGCATTAATGTTATTGAAAAATCTTCGGCAATCACTATTGGAAGTTTTCAAATACCTCTACCTACTGTCAAAAAGAAATATGAAATGATTATTATCGGGGATAGGCCTGGGCATTCGGTATAAACGAATTTTCGGTTTCTACCATTTGGTTAACAGAGTTAGAAACCAAAAAGGACTTTAAAATATGACTAACCAAAAATTCAGTTAACCGAGATGTTCAGTTCGGTGTACAGTATATACCATATTTACCGTACTAGCTGTACGTGATGAAAAAAAATTAGATGCATTGCTTCCTCCGCCTACACTCTTTATTATATAGCCGAGCTCTTCACACCATTCTCCTTGGCAATGATGTTGAGATAATGCTAATGTTCATGAACATACTCAACCAAATAATAAAGAACCAGACAATGATGTTGAGATAGACCCCCTGTTGATCTTGATAACCCACAACCTAAGAATAAAAGGTATGACAAATGAGAATTTGTTGCTAGAAAACACGGTAAAGAAAGAGAACCGTGGGTTCAAAAACCTATGCCTTTTCCACCTAAGTTAACTAAAAAGAATAATGATGAAGAATTTGAACGCTTTGCTGAAATGTTGAGGCCAGTCTTTTTGTGTACTCGCTTGACTGATATCTTGAAAATGCCTCCTTATGCAAAGTATATGAAAGACATCATCACTAATAAGAGAAAGATACCGGAAGCTATAATCTCCAGTATGCTTGCTAATTATATTTTTAAAGATGGAGTACCTAAAAAACTTGGAGATCCGGGAATACCAACTATACCTTGCTCTATCAAAAAGAATTATGTGAAAATTGCTTTGTGTGATTTAGGAGCTGGTGTTAGTGTTATGCCTTTCTCTTTATATAAAAGACTTGACTTGAATAAACTCACACCTACTGAAATATCTTTGCAAATGGCTGATGAATCAACTGCCATACCTATCGGTATTTGTGAGGACGTGCCCGTTGTTGTTGCTAGTGTTACTATTTTGACTGACTTTGTTATACTTCAGATGCCCGAGGACGACAACATGTCGATTATCCTTGGTAGACCCTTCTTGAATACTACAGGGGCTGTTATTGATTGCAATAAAAGAAAGGTCACTTTTCATATTTATGGTAATGAGCATACGGTGCACTTTCCGAAGAAACAATTCCAAGTGAATGGTATTAATGTTATTGAAAAATCTCCGACAATCACTATCTGAAGTTTTCAAATACCTCTACCTACTGTCAAAAAGAAATATGAAATACTTATTGTTGGGGAAAATGCATATCCCCATTGAGGTAACTTAGTGATTTACGAAAGTTCTTCGGTTTCATGCGAATCAAAAGTGGTTGTTAATAAGACTTGATCAACCTTATTAATGGATCATTTTTGGATGGTTTGAAGTTGATGAATTTAGTAAGCACTACTTTTTGTCCCTACTTTTTATTCTCTGCTTTTATTAGTTAAATAAAATAAAATGTCATGTTTTGTCTGTTTTTTGAATTTCTCGTGCAATAAAAATGACCCAAAAATATAAGTTCTCAGAATGCCCTGAAAATTTAATACAATTTTTTTCTGAATATTTGAGATTTTTTGGTGCAATAAACATCAGAGGGAGGTGCACCAGGTGGGCACAACCCACCTGGGTGTGCCAGTACCCCAGGCGCGCCCTGGTGGGTTGTGGTCCCCATGTGGGCCCCCTCACTTATATCTTTATCCCACATCATCACTTACCTCCAGAAAAAAAAATCCCCATTGCTCTCTCTCCCGTGTTCTTAGCTTAAACCCATGGATTTCGATCTCTTTGCTCGAAGCTCCGTTTCTGAAACTGTTTCGGGGGATTGTTGCTTGGTATGTGACTCCACCATTTGTCCAATTAGTTTTTTGTATTAGTGGCTTATACTTTGAATAATTAGCTACTCTTGGTGCTGCTGTAGATGTGATTGCATGTTGAATTCTTAGTGTTCTAAGTAGTTTGAATGCTTGCTATGGCTCCTATGTGTCCCTATGAGTAGTTGCTATCAATCTTACAAAGTTTTAGTGACAAATTTTTGTCACTCCAAAATTTTTATTTTCAGAAAATTGTACGCGGACATGATGAACCTATTTGGAAGGAGTTCTTCGAGGAGACGATCCTCGGGGGCATCTTCTAGTGACAGTTCTGCTCGTCGGTCTTAGGTTGAACCAAGTGAAAGTTCCACACGAGATGCCGCCACCAAGACATGCTTATGGCCTAGCGATGAATATATGGTGCGTGTGGGCATTAAGGAGGAATTTGAGCAATATGTTCACAATGCCGGCCTCGGTCCCTACCTATCAGATAAGTGGGAACAACACCAACTTCTCACTGAATCATTTGTGAAAGGATTTAAATATTTTCCACGTGAGTCTATGGTGTCGTTTATGCTTTATGATAAACCATTTACTATCCCAATGGAGAATTTTGCTTACCATTGCAAACTTCCATTTTGGGTTTTTCTTGATGAGCCACCAACGGTTGAGTTCGAGTATTTCTTGACTAGCCTTTGCTACGGTGAAAATAGGGGAGTGAGACAAGGAAGAATAAAGAGCATTCACTTTCCTGCAATTCAATATTTTGCATTATTTAACGGGAAATGCATAGTAGGCAAGCAAGACTGTAGCATACTTTGTGCGCCAAACTTGAGCCTCCTTCACACCGCTCTCACTAGTGAAAGGAATTATAACCTTGGAGCGATTGTTGCATGTAGACTTCATCACAATGCTAACAGTGGTTGGTTCTATGGTGGAATTTATGCCATGTGTTTAGCACGAGAGCTGGGTGTTTCGCCTTTGCCCTTTGATCCTATCCTACCTACGTGATATTTATATTTTGACACTTTTAAAGAACACAAGATCCTTAAGGGAAAGGTTGATAATTTCACTTACAATCTAATGTTTAACAAAAATATCTATTGTGGACACATATTTGCCTGTGCCTGCTCTTTTTGATCAGCAAGGGAAGATATTTTGTTCTTGAGAGCGAGGCCCAAGCTCATAACGCAGCAGTGGTGACGGCACGGCGTGCTGAGGCATTCGCACCAAGAGCTTTAGTGAGCTACCACGCCGACTACTACCCTCCAGGCTACTGATCGACTACCAAGTTAGGCCAAAATCCTAAGCTTGGGGGAGTACGTGTTTTCACCGACTTTACATTCATGTCCACTTATTCCAATTGTCGGTGT
This sequence comes from Triticum dicoccoides, assembly GCF_002162155.2. Classification (NCBI taxonomy): domain Eukaryota; kingdom Viridiplantae; phylum Streptophyta; class Magnoliopsida; order Poales; family Poaceae; genus Triticum; species Triticum dicoccoides. The sequence continues at coordinate 105,992,770 of NC_041388.1, forward strand.
TCACACTTTTTCATTGTATCACCCATGCTTAGATTTTTTTTCTTGCTTTCTTCTTGCGTGTTTGAAAAACTTTAGAAAAACCAAAAAATTAGTTGTAGTTAATTTACTTTCTATGCATGCTTAGTAGTAGTACTAAAAAGAAAATCCAAAAAGATTTCCTTGTTCTTCTTCTGCTTGTTGGGAGCTTTCCCGTGTAAATAGTTTTCTCGTTTGTGCTTTTCCCTTTTATTTGCTTGCTAGAGAAAACCAAAAACTTCAAAAATATTTCAGTGTGTTTCTATGAATTTCTTTTTGTTTGTTCGAGTTGCACCGAGGAGAAGACCACGATGAAAATGTTGAGTGGCTCTCATATGAATACTTGTTGAACTAATAAAGAGCCCATTTTACCTTGTCTTCTCCTGTTGAATAAAATGTTTGCAGATTCCAGCTTAGTCCATGGCACTCTTGCACTGTTATTATTTTCATATCATTCGGTCATGCAAGTGAAAGGCAATAATGACTACATTCGATGAACTGGCCGTGGCAGAGAGAAACTGGTATGAACTCGACTTGTTCTGTCTGTGCAAATATGTTTAACCTAGCATCCATGATTCAGCCCATTATGATTAAACATGTTTGCAATGACAATTAGAGATTCTAGTTTCTCATGCCATGCATAAGTAGCTGGGAGTTAATAATGATTTATCTTCGATATCAACATAGCGTTAAGATGATTGTGATGTAGTATGATGATATGGTATCCTCCTCTGGATGTTCAAGTGTCTTGACTTGGTACATGTTCATGCATGTAGTTGAATCAAAACCAACGTAGCCTCTATAATGTTTATGTTCATGGTGTTCATATCCTACTCATGCTAGTGTCCAATGTTACTTACGCATACTGCATGGTTATGATCGTTGTTGCTCTCTAGCTGGCCGCTTCTCAACCTAATTTGCTAGCCTTCGCCTGTACTAATTGGGGATTTTGCTTGTACATAAAAAACCTTGAACCCAAAGTTATTCCAGATGAGTCCACCATACCTACCTATATACGGTATTACCCTGCTGTCCTAAGTAAATTTGCATGTGCCACCTCTAAAAACTTCTAAAAAATTATCCGTTTTGTGTGCCTAGATCGTTCATGGAACGACAGGAGGTGGTCGGTATCTTCCATGCTAAGCAGTTATTCTCAGGTCGAGTGTTTATTCACTCGCCATCGCACGAGAAAATGGGCGGTAATAGGGATTCCCCGCCCCGAACTCAAAAACGGAAATAATTAAACAAAACTCCCCGGGACTGATGTTGGTATGGATGGCACCCGTTGTTTCGGACAAGCCATGGAGTGTGATTGATGGTGGAGGGGGAGTAAACCTTTACTTTTATCGCTTGGGAACCACCACTAGCATGCTTAGCATGGAAGATGTTGATAACTGATGGTCGTGAAGTAAATGAGAAGGGTGCATGTCTCAAAATATCATTTATCTCTGTTTTAAAAATTGAGCTCTGGCACCTCTGCAAATCAATGCTTCCCTCTATGAAGGGACTATCTTTTTTACTTTTATGTTGTGTCACCACCTTCTAAAAGAAGCGCCAGAAACTGAGTAGAGCACATCGGTCATGATTTATGCATTGTGTGTAGCTAATGTTGGGTGCATCATGACTGGATCTTTTCTACCATGAAATACAATGTTTAGTCACGGCTTGAACTTTGGAGGTGCTCTGCATTTATGTTTTGCGGTCTCAGAAAGGGCTAGCGAGATACCATTAGTGTCATATTATATCATGGTTGTTTTGATAATGTGTTGCCGTTTGAGATATCTTATTATTACTCGCTAGCTGATTATGTCATTGATATGAGTCATTATAATCTTTAAGAGTTATTATTGACATGGTTAGTTATAATGTTGACTGGAAACCTGGGTGTTGTTTAAGCTTATTTATGCAAACAAGAGCAAAAGAGTTCATAAAAGTTTTTCTTTCTCACTTTCAGTTTATCAACTAAATTGCTTGAGGACAAGCAAAGGTTTAAGCTTGGGGGAGTTGATACATCTCCAACGTATCTACTTTTTCTCACGCTTTTTCTCTTGTTTTGGACTCTAATTTGCATGATTTGAATGAAACTAACCCTAGAGTGACGTTGTTTTCAGCAGAACTACCATGGTGTTGTTTTTGTGCAGAAATAAAAGTTCTTGCAATGGAACGAAACTTTACGAGGAATTTTATATAATATATAAGAATTTCTGGAGCCAAGACCTACCGGAGAGGGGCCCCTGGGTGGGCACAACCCACCAGGGTGCGCTCCCCTCTCCTGGCGTGCCCAGGTGGGTTGTACCCACCTAGTGGCCCCGCAGACCTCAACCCTGACACTATAAATTCCTATTTTCGGAGAACAAAATCAGGGAGAAACAAATTCTCATGATCCACGAGACAGAGCCACCGCCAAGCCCTGTTCTTCCTCGGGAGGGCAGATCTGGAGTCCGTTTGGGGCTCCGGAGAGGGGGGTCTTCGTTCTTCGTCATCACCAACCCTTCTCCATCGCCAATTCTATGATGCTCCCCACCGGGAGTGAGTAATTCCTTCGTAGGCTCGCTGGTCGGTGAGGAGTTGGATGAGATTCATCATGTAATCGAGTTAGGTTTGTTAGGGCATGATCCCTAGTATCCACTATGTTCTTAGATTGATGTTGCTATGACTTTGCTATGCTTAATGCTTGTCCATTTGGGCCCGAGTGCCATGATTTCAGATCTGAACCGTTTATGTTATCACCATTATATCCATGTTCTAGATCCGATCTTACAAGTTATAGTCACCTACTACGTGTTATGATCCAGCAACCCCAGAGTGACAACAATCGGACCCACTCCCGGCGATGACCGTAGTTTGAGGAGTTCATGTATTCACTATGTGTTAATGCTTTGCTCCGGTTCTCTATTAAAAGGAGGCCTTAATACCCCTGAGTTTCCAATATGGACCCCGCTGCCACGGGAGGGTAGGACAAAAGATGTCATGCAAGTTCTTTTGATAAAGCACGTATGACTATTTACGAAATACATGCCTACATTATATCGGTGAACTGGAGCTAGTGCCGTATCGCCCTAGGTTATAACTGTCACATGATGAATATCATCCAACATGTCACCGATCCAATGCCTACGAACTTTTCATTACTGTTTCTGTTAAGTTACTACTGCTATCATCACTGTTACACTTGCTACAAAATTACTACTATCACTATTACTATTACGATTGCTGCTGCTACTACTATCAAAACTATCAAACTACTCTTCTACTGATCACTTTGCTGTAGATAATTAATCTCCAGGTGTAGTTGAATTGAAAACTCAGCTGCTAATACCTTCAAATATTCTTTGGCTCCCCTTGTGTCGAATATATAAATTTGGATGGAATACTCTACCCTCAAAAACTGTTGCGATCCCCTATACTTCTGGGTTATCAGATATCTATCAGTTTGGAACTAATTTTCATATGTTGCTTTTGACAAGCTTAAACAAATATAAGTGAAGATCATGAGCATAATTTTTCGTTCTCTCATATAAATTTAAGCGAAGCATGAGAGAATTTCTTGAAAATTTTACTAACTATCAAACAAATCTAAGTGAAGCAAGAGAGAATTTCTTCAAAAATACTGAAGCACATCGTGCTCAAAAAGATACAAGTGAAGCACTAGAGCAAGTCCATAGCTCATAAAAAATTTAAGTGAAGCATAGAGAGCAATTCTAACAAGTCATGACATAATTTTGGCTCTCTCAAATAGGTGTGTCCATCAAGGAATCAAGACTTAAAACACAAAATAAAACAAGCAAAGACTAATATCATACAAGACGCTCCAAGCAAAACACATAGTATGTGACGAATAAAATATAGCTTCAAGTAAAATACCGATGGTCATTAGAAGAAAGAGGGGATGCCACTCGGGGCATCCCCAAGCTTAGTTGCTTGCTCTATTTTGGATAATAGCGGGGGATGCCGGGGCATCCCCAAGCTTAGGCTCTTCTTGCTCATTATTCCTTCATCCATTGTAAGATAACCCAAAACTTGAAAACTTCAATCACACAAAACTCAACAAAACCTTCGTGAGATCCATTAGTATAAGAAAATAAATCACCACTATAAGTGTTGTATCAAACCAATTCATATTTTGTTCTTGCATTATATCTACTGTATTCCAACTTTTATATGGCAAAAAATCATCAAAGAAAACCATAGAGCCATCAAAACAAGCACACAACGCAAAGAAAACGGAATCTGTCAAAAATAGAATAGTCTGTAGCAATCTGGACATTTTGAATACTTCTGTAACTCCAAATACTCTAAAAATTAGGACGACCTAAGCAATTTTTATATTGATCTACTGCAAAAGGAATGGGTATTTTATTGCTCTTTGGTTAATTTTCATGGGCGCAAAAGTTTCTGTTTTTTCAACAAGATCAAACAACTATCACACAAGAAGATCCTAAAGGCTTTACTTGGCGCAAACACTAATTAAAACATAAAAACACAATCATAACAATAGCATAATTTTGCTAACACTCAAAAATAGGAAGCAAAAAGCAAAAATAAATTTTATTCATTGGGTTGCCTCCCAACAAGCGTTATAGTTTTACGCCCTTAGCTAGGCATAAAGCAAGGATCTAAGTTTTGTCATCTTTGGTTGGAGATCCATAAGATGCCCTCAAGATTGATTCATATGGTGGCCTAATTCTTGTTCTAGAGAAGTGTTCCATTCCCTTCCTCAAAGGAAATTGGAACTTAATATCGCCTTCTTTCATATCAATCACGACACCAGTAGTGCGTAAAAACGGTCTACCAAGAATAATTATACAAGACGGATTGCAATCAATATCAAGAACAATAAAATCTATGGGCACATAGTCCCTATTTGCAAGAATAAGAACATCATTAATTATTCCCATAGGCTTTTTAATAGTAGAATCCGCCAAGTGCAAATTTAAAGAACATGATTCAAAGTCGGTAAGACCAAGCACATCACATAAAGATTTCGGAATAGTAGAAATACTAGCACCCAAGTCAGATAAAGCAAAACACTCATAATTTTTAATTTTTACTTTGATAGTAGGTTCCCACTCATCATGCAATTTCTAGGAATTGAAACTTCTAATTCCAATTTCTCTTCAAGAGATTTCATCATAGCATCAACAATATGTTTAGTAAAAGCTTTATTTTGTTCATAAGCATGGGGTGAATTTATCATGGATTGCAACAAATAAATACAATCAATCAAAGAGAAACTATCATAATTAAAGTCTTTGCAATCCAAAAGAGTGGGCACATCACTAGCTAAAGTTTTGACCTCTTCAAACCCACTTTTATCAATTTTCTCAACAATATTTTCACCCTCCGAAATATCGAGACACCATCTAGATAAAGTTGACTCTTCTCCAGTCCATTTTTCATCAATCTTAATATTACTAACCAAGGAATCAATAAAAGAAACACAAATCATTTTAAGATCTTCATCACTTTTATCTTCTAACGAGATCGGTTTAGCGGCCATTTGATTTACTAGAGTAGCTTGTGCATCGGATATTTTTCCTAGCAAACTTTCAAAAAAATCATACTTAGATTAGAGATTGCAAACTTCTCTACTAATATCATCAAGTTGTTTTGTTATAGCATCCAGCACAGCGGAGTGCTCCTTAAGTTCTTCGGTAAGATACTTATTATGCTCAAATTGTGAAGTCATATATTCCTTAGTACTTTTCTCAATTTCAAGCAAAATATTGGGGTACGGAACATCATAATATTTTCTTTGAGGCATCATGACTACGCAAACAAGAACGCACACAGAAACAGATCCGACAAGAAAACGGCAACAAAAAAAGAGGGGCGAATAGAACGGCAATTTTTTGTGAAGTAGGGGAGAGGAAGAGGCAAATGGCAAATAATGTAAATTGCGAGGAGATGAGATTTATGATTAGGAACCTGGTATATGTTGAAGATCCTCCCCGGCAACGGCGCCAGATCTTCCTTTTGATGTCGCTTGAAGCTACGTCAGTATTTCCCCAAAGAGGAAGGGATGATGCAGCACAGCGGCGGTAGGTATTTCCCTCAGATATGAAACCAAGGTTATCGAACTAGTAGGAGAACCAAGCAACACAACATAAACAACACCTGCACACAAATAACAACTACTCGCAACCCGATGTGTAAAAGGGGTTGTCAATCCCTTTCGGGTAGCGGCGCCCCAAGATGGGCAAACAGACGTGAGAGAGTTGTAAATATTGATAGATCAAACGCCAAATAAAATAAATTGCAGCAAGGTATTTTTATTTTTGGTTTAGTAGATCTGAAAATAAAGATAACTAAAATAGATCACAAAGGCAAATAATATGAGAAAGAGACCCAAGGGCCGTAGGATTCACTAGTCGCTTCTCTCGAGAAAAATAGCAAACGGTGGGTAAACAAATTACTGTTGGACAATTGATAGAACTTCAAATACTCATCAAGATATTCAGGCAATGATCATTACATAGGCATCACGTCCAAGATTAGTAGACAAACTCCTGCCTACATCTACTACTATTACTACACACATCGACCGCTATCCAGCATGCATCTAGTGTATTAAGTTCATGGAGAAACGGAGTAATGCAATAAGAATGATGACATGATGTAGACAAGATCTATCTATGTAGAGATATACCACATCATTTTATCCTTAGTAAAAATGATACATATGTGTCAGTTCCCCTTCTACCACTGGGATCAAGCACCGTAAGATCAAACCCACTACAAAGCACATCTTCCCATTGCAAGATAAATAGATCAAGTTGGCCAAACAAAACACAAATATCGGAGAATAAATACGAGGCTATAATCAATCATGCATAAAAGTGATTAAAGAAACTCAAATACTTTCATGGATATAAAAAGATAGATCTGATCATAAACTCGAAGTTCATCCGATCCCAACAAACACACCGCAAAAAGAGTTACATCGTATGGATCTCCAAGAGACCATTGTATTGAGAATCAAACGAGAGAGAGGAAGCTATCTAGCTACTAACTATGGACCCAGAGGTCTACAAAGAACTACTCACACATCATCGGAGAGGCACCAATGGAGGTGGTGAACCCCATCTGTGGTGGTGTCTAGATTGGATCTGGTGGTTCTGGACTCTGCGATGGCTGGAATTGATTTTCGTCAACTCCCCTAGGGTTTCTGGAATGCTGGGGTATTCATAGATCAAAGAGGCAGTCTGGGGGACACCGGAGGTGGGCACAACCCACCAGGGCGAGCATGGGCCTCCTGGCACGCCCTGGTGGGTTGTCCTCTCATCGGAGCACCCCCTAGGCGCAGCCTTGCCCCATTAGGTGTCTTCTGGTCCATACAAAATATCCGTAAAGTTTCATGGAATTTGGACTCCATTTGGTATTGATTTTCTGTGATGTAAAAAATATGCAAAAAACAGCAACTGACACTTGGCACTATGTCAATAGGTTAGTACCAAAAATGATTATAAAACATCCAAGATTGATAATATAACAGCATGGAACGATCAAAAATTATAGATACGTTGGAGACGTATCACCCATACTTATTCCCGTTTGGTGGTTAGTGTGAAAAGGCCATAGGCCTATGATGCGGCTTGAAGCTATGTCGGTATTTCCCCAAAGAGGAAGCGATGATGCAGCATAGCGACGGTAGGTATTTCCCTCAGTGATGAAACCAAGGTTATCGAACCAGTAGGAGAACCAAGCAACAATACGTAAACGACACCTGCACACAAATAACAAATACTCGCAACCCGACATATTAAAGGGTTTGTCAATCCCTTTCGGGTAATAGCGCCAGAAATTGGCAAAACAGACATGAATAAATTGTAGTAGATTGATAGATCGAATGCCAAAGAAAATATATAAGAATAAATTGTAGCAAGGTATTTTTGTATTTTTGGTTTAATAGATCTGAAAATAAAAGGAAAATAAAATAGATTGCAAAGGCAAATAATATGAGAAAGAGACCCGGGGGCCGTAGGTTTCACTAGTGGCTTCTCTCGAGAAAAATAGCAAACGGTGGGTAAACAAATTACTGTTGTGCAATTGATAGAACTTCAAATAATCATGACGATATCCAGGCAATGATCATTATATAGGCATCACGTCCAAGATTAGTAGACCGACTCCTGCCTGCATCTACTACTATTACTCCACACATCAACCGCTATCCAGCATCTAGTGTTTTAAATTCATGGAGAAACTGAGTAAAGCAATAAGAACGATGACATGATGTAGACAAGATCTATTTATGTAGAAATAGATCCCATCATTTTATCCTTAGTAGCAACGATACATATGTGTCGGTTCCTCTTATGTCACTGGGATCAAGCACCGTAAGATCGAACCCACTACAAAGCACCTCTTCCCATTGCAAGATAAATAGATCAAGTTAGCCAAACAAAACCCAAATACCGGAGAAGAAATATGAGGCTATAAGCAATCATGCATATAAGAGATCAAAGAAACTCAAATAACTTTCATGGATAAAAAGAGATAGATCTGATCATAAACTCAAAGTTCATCAGATCCCAACAAACACACCGCAGAAGAGTTACATCATATGGATCTCCAAGAGACCATTGTATTGAGAATCAAACGAGAGAGAGGAAGCCATCTAGCTACTAACTATGGACCCGAAGTTCTACAAAGAACTACTCACGCATCATCGGAGAGGCACCAATGGAAGTGGTGAACCCCTCTGTGATGGTGTCTAGATTGGATCTGGCCGTTCTGGACTCTACGGCGGCTGGAATTGATTTTTGTCGACTCCCCTAGGGTTTTTGGAATATTGGGGTATTTATAGAGTAAATAGGCAGCCCGGGGGCACCCGAGGTGGGCACAACCCACCAAGGCGCACCTGGGCCTGCAGGCGTGCCCTGGTGGGTTGTGCTCCCCTCGGAGCAGCCCCTAGGTGCTTCTTCGGCCCATTGGTTGTCTTCTGGTAAAAAAATACACAAAAAGTTTCACTGCATTTAGACCCCATTTGGTATTGATTTCCTACTATGTAAAAAACATGCAGAAAACAACAACTGACTCTTGGCACTATGTCAATAGGTTAGTACCAAAAAATGATATAAAATGACTATAAAATGATTATAAAACATCCAAGATTGATAGTATAACAGCATTGAACAATCAAAAATTGTAGATACGTTGGAGACGTATCAGCCTACTCAAATCACATATCCAAACCCGTTAGTGTATTGGGAGCTCAAGGAAACAATCAGTGATCCTGTCGCCCCGTCTCGTGGACTTACGACAAGGGCCAGGCCCATCCCTCTCCTGGGGCGGTCTCTGCCTGCTCGGTCGTGCTGCGTCATTATCTCACGGTACCCTCATGGTCAACCTGACTTATCAAGAGACTCTCGGGAACTCAGGTCCACCTCTATCGAGGTGGTACCTCTTGTCCCTTTGTAAGTGCATCAAGTGCCCCCTTAGTGGTTTTGGAGTATTGAAGACAAATAGGTTGAGGGACTAATGTGTTTATGAGTGTACACAGGAGTTATAGTCCCTGACGATTTGATTTAACCATGGAAGACGACCCCTAAAAATATATTTCTTCAAGTGATGAAAATTGGTACACGACCTTTGAAGAAATTGATGTGAAGACTTTTGTTTTCTTAGTTTCTTTCTTCTTTTGAGTCACAAGAAAAAACGTATTGTTAAAGGGGGTCTAGGTGAAACATATTTCATATTTCCAAAGTGATGCTCAAAACCTATACTATTCTAGCCGCTACGAGTGAAGCCTTTGGAAATCTCTAGTACATCTGACAAATTTGCTAGTGACAATGATGAAAGTCCTCTCCTTATTTATTTTTCTAGGTCAAAAGACCTTATATACCAGAAGATGGGCACCGGAGGTGGGCCAGGGTGCCCACTACCCACTAGGGTTTTGTGGACACCTGACAGCCCCCCTCTGGTAGTTCTTTTCACCAATATTTATTATATATTCCAAAGTAATTCTTCGTAAAATTTCAGCTCATTTGGAGATCTGTAGAATAGGTATCTCAGACATAGCTTTTTCAGGTCCAAAATTCCAGTTGCCGGTATTCTCCCTCTTTGTATAAACCTTGCATATTATGAGAGAAAAGGCATTAGAATTACTCCATAAGGTGTTATTATTCATAAAAACACTATAAATAACAATAGGAAAACATGATGCAAAACGGACGTATCATGCCGCTCGCCGGCTGCGGTGACGGGCAGAGTCGAGGTCGAGGCCCGGCGGTGTTTGTGTGTGGGGAGCGTCTCAGGCACGACAAATATTAGAGAGAGACACTACAAAAAAAGACACATCCATGACATTTAGGCCCAACCAATTTTTTTCTATCATGGTTATGACACTTCTATGATGATAATTTGGACAAAAACACGTATCATCATAGATGTGGTGGGCTCCTACTTCTATGACAAAAAATCATGACAGAAAATGGGCTTTGTCCTTGGCAGGACGGCGACGCACCTGCATGACATTCTTTGGGCCGTCCATGACATAAAAATTCATGGTAGAAGTGAGGGCGAGGAAATTTCGCGGAGTTCGCAGTTACGATGGGTGGTCGGGCCAAGTGATGTAGTGTGGTTTGCGTGTTTCTCTCTCGTACACGCGCGTGGTGCGGGCAATGTTCGCTATAACTGAACCCGAGCAAGGCGTGAACCCAAGATGACACTCCTACGTGCTGAAGCCAATCAATCGTCCATCCCTTTGCTGCTAACTGAACCCAACCGACTCCGTTGCTAACTAAACCCGATTGATAGCGTCGCTGCTGCTTACTAACGACGATCGAACCCCCGTGCGAGACGTAGGGATGTCTACTACGCAACTTTATTCTTGTAGACACGTGGGGTCTCCAAGCACAGAGTTTTGTAGCACAGTAGCAATTTTCCCTCAAGTGGATGACCTAAGGTTTATCAATCCATGGGAGGCGTAGGATGAAGATGGTCTCTCTCAAACAACCCTGCAACCAAATAATAAAAAGTCTCTTGTGTCCCCAACACACCTAATACAATGGAAAATTTGATATGTGCACTAGTTCGGCGAAGAGATGGTGATAAAAGTGTAATATGGATGCTAGAAATATATTTTTGTAATCTGAATAAATAAAAACAGCAAGGTAGCACATAGTAAATGAGCACAAAAATGGTATTGCAATGCATGAAAATGAGGCCCAGGGTCTGTACTTTCGCTAGTGCAATCTCTCAACAATGCTAATATAATTGGATCATATAACCGTCCCTCAACGTGCAATGAAGAATCACTCCAAAGTTCCTATCTAGCGGAGAACATATGAAGAAATTGTTTGTAGGGTATGAAACCACCTCGAAGCTATTCTTTTTGATCGATCTATCCAAGAGTTCGTACTAAAATAACACCACATAATTTCAGATTCACAATACTCAATCCAATACAAAGAACATCAAAGAGTGCCCCAAGATTTATAGCGGAGAAACAAAAGACGAGAACGTGCATCAACCCCTATGCATAGATTACCCCAATGTCACCGCAGGAATCCGCAAGTTGAGTGCCAAAACACATATCAAGTGAATCAATATGATACCCCATTGTCACCATGAGTATTCATATGCAAGACATATATCAAGTGCTCTCAAATCCATAAAAGTATTCAATCCGATAACAACGAAATCTCAAAGGGAAAAACTCAGTTCATCACAACAAGATAAAGAGGGGAAAACACCGTATGATCCGACTATGTTAACAAAGCCCATGATACATCAAGATCATGACATCTCAAGAACACGAGAAAGAGAGATTAAACACATAGCTACTGGTACAAACCCTCAGCCCCGAGGATGGACTACTCCCTCCTCATTGTGGTGGCCGCTGGGATGATGAAGATGGCCACCGGTGATGATTCCCCCTCCGGCAGAGTGTCGGAACGGGGTCTAGATTGGTTTTCGGTGGCTACAGAGCCTTGAGGTAGCGGAACTTCTGATCTAAGGTTATTTCTGATGGTTTCTCTATTTATAGGATATTTTGGCGTCAGTTTCACGCGAAGATGGGGCTCGAGGTGAGCACAACCCACCAGGGCGTGCCTGGCCCACCAGGCGCGCCCTGGTGGGTTGTGCCCTCCTCGTGGCTCTTTGGCCCTTCCACAAAGCTTTGGGGGTATCTTTTATTCCAAAAAAATCATCAAAAAGTTTCAGCTCATTTGGAGAACTTTCATTTCTGCACAAAAAATGACACCATGGTAGTTCTGCTGAAAACATCATCAGTCTGGGTTAGTTCCATGCAAATCATACCAAAACCATATAAAATTTTTGTAAACATGGCATGCATACTTCATAAATTATAGATACTTTGGAGATGTATCAGCATCCCTAAGCTTAATTCCTACTCGTCCTCGAGTAGGTAAATGATAAAAGAAATAATTTATGAAGTGTGAATGCTAGCAAAGTGCATAAGTTTGAACAATGATAATTTCAGTCACTTTTCCTAGAATCATAACAGCAACTCTTTCTTATGAAACTTCTCATGTTAAAGTAGCAACCAATTCACATGTTAAGGTACAAACGATGAATTCTCTTGAAACTCAACAACCTATGTTCTCAGTCACCACGCAATTGTAATTCAACTTATCCAACCGAGTTTAAGTAAAAGCTCCACATACTCAACCATCATATAGTCTTGTATGATTGCTAACACTCACCGCATACACATGAGCAAAACGTTTCAACCGGACACATAGAAAGATAGGGCACTGGTAAGCGTCGGTGCTATGCAAACTGTTTTTAACCCCTTTCCGCGACGACATTTGGAACCGTCGCCAAGTGAGTGTGGGCGATAGGAGGGTCCATCCCACACGACCCAGAAATCGTCGGGGATAGGGAGCCTTGATGCATACAGTTGTCCCTATATAACCATTTCTGATATCTCGAATATCCCAAACGCTCCATCCTTGCTACTCGTTTGTGCTCGTATTGCCATCGCAGTCGGAGTTTTGTGGTTTTACCTAAAACTAGGAATATTCCAGGCACGGGAGTTTTCCATGCAGATTCTAGGCACACGAGTTTTCCAGACACGTACCTAACTGGCTCTAAGTTTACGATGCCTGGCATATCACAAACAGTTCATGATTATAAACCGTGTACGATAGGTAGATAATCACACACATTTAGTTTTCCTACACCATATGTGATAGTGTCTGGCATCACACACGCTTCGCAAATGGAAACTGTGTGCATTGTTACACATGTTTCCTCTCTGTGAACCGTGTCGGATTATGATGTATATCGCACACACTGTTCTTTATTAACCGTGTGCGCTGTAATGACCTGCACACCGCAATTTCGCCCTAATTTAATTGCTGCTATTTAAAATTGTACCTAATTTAAACTTGAAAGTAGGCTCTTGCTTTATTCATATCCATCAGGTTCAAACAACCAATGCATTATTCGATTCACATGTACATATGTTTAAGAATTACATAAGCACCAAATAAAGAATGGTGAACCAGGGTTCGATACTTGTACTATTACAGATGGTAAATAAAGAGCTGACAGACATTCTGGTTGCTGAACAAGGTGAAGCGGAATGGCCCTATTGTGCTCTCCTGGATGCAGAAGGCATGCACGACTCTTGTCCAACCCCTTGTGATGGCCGGTCACCAATCATGTAGTTTGAGAGGTAATCTTGAGTAAACTGCTTCAGGATCCAGTGCAAAAGAAAAAAGATTCAGACATTGTCATCTAACACAACTCATTATAGGCAGTAAAAAGAAGGCAGGGTTCTTACTTACCATCCTGCAGTTCACTATTGTCTTGCATAAAGTATAAACAAATAGTTCGATTGACATCTTTTGACCAATTTTAATAACAATCTTTATCGGTTTCCTCACTTGATGCTAGTTCATGAATATCTCATTGCCTCATACGCAGAAAGGGTCGAAGTGTGGATCTTTGGTAATGATATATGTACCTAAAAGCACCAAGTTAATATTAGAAGCTAAACAACAATTGAAAAATGATGTAGTACAACACCCCTCCATCCCATTATATAAGATTGTATTCCATGTATATCTAGACATCATCAGAACATTAAGGTAACACTCTTCCTTGTTGCTATGTAGCCTGGGATTGCATATTTAGTCATTCAGTAGAATGCATGTTGCTATGTAGCCTCGGATATATTAAGTATGGCCCTAATTAACCTACTGATAAATGGGTTACAGATATATTCAGTGAAATGTCCGATGTGATGATTAATCCCTTATCAGCCCTAGGCTATATGGTACCAGCTACCGATATCCTGAACAGTGAGTACATATAAGCAATGCGATGAAACTAACCTTGATGGAAAACAACAGTATTGTTCTCAATATTGTCCTGTATGAGTACATATAAAGGCATGTTAAGCACAACAGGCGAAACATCAACCAAATATATCCATGGTCGACAACATAATCTACAAATGATAGCTTCAGTGTGCAGGCTTAAGCACGCTAGTTAAGCAAAACAAGAAGTGGAAAGGTGTGTTAACTGCATCGGGCATAACATTTAAAAACAAGAAAATAGTCATTCAAACTGGTATTGTGCAGGTCTAAAGTACACTAGTTATTGTTAAAAAACGAAAAGGCATGTTAACTGCAATATCCTTAACAACAACCAAATATCGTAATTCATAGTGGTATTGTCGAAACTGTTATTGATGAAATTGAACTGCACGGCAAATAGTTGCACATATAGAGCATCACATTGTGAAGAACTGAAATAAACAAGTCATAAGGTCATCTCTAGCCGATCCTTTAAAAGTGAAAGGACTAAAACCCTTAGTGGATATATATATACTCCAGCAATTTTTGGCCTTTTCTAGTCGATCCCCTAAACTTAACGTGTTAAACTTCAATTTGATCAAGTTCAAAGCAGGTTCAACCGAAAGTAGCATGCATTCAAACATCAACATAGATTTTTTTGCATAACTGAACATAAAACATAAATTTAAACTAAGCTAAACTAATTTTGGTCGAAGTAGAGGTCGAGCCAATCCTTCCTCGTCATGTACGGTGTGCCGCGAGCCGGGTCCGGGCCGGTGCCGTCGTCGGGGTCGTTGGGGAAGGCACTCCTCCACTCGTCGACGTCGATCTCCTCATCCTTGGGGCCCACCTCGACGCCCTCTGTGCCGCCATCCTCGCTGCCTCCGACCTCATGATCGAAGGAGAGTGCGATAACCTCGCCGCCCTTTGCGCCGGCAAAGATCGCCCGCTCCGCCTCCACGAGCTCCGGGTGCTTCCGGCAGAGCTCTTGCATGTAGGCCTCGTCGATGGCCTCGGCTTCGAGGCGCTCCCATGCCTCGCGGTCCTCCTGCGACATAGCCGAGCTCACCACCCCTGGCTCCAGCGGAATGAGGATGATCAGACATGTGCCAAAGGGGAAATTTAGCCTAGCCGCCGCGCCGTGGTAGCAGACCTGCCAGCGGTCGTACTCCATGGCCGCGAGCTCGGCCATGTGGAAGCTACTGAGCCACCAGTGGGTGTGGGTCTCCCGATCTATAATCTCAGTGACCCACACACTGGTACGCATCAGTGCTATACAAACGGTTTTTAACCCCTTTTCGCAATGGCATTTGGAACCGTTGCCTAGTGAGTGACGGCGATAGGGGGGTCCTTCCCACACGACCCAGAAACCGTCGGGGATAGGGACCCTATAGTACTCCTACTCGTTTGTGCTCGCATTGTCATCGCAGTCGGTATTCTATGGTGCTACATTTATGATAGGCGGCCCATCACAAATGGTTCACTAGTATAGAACGTGTATGATTAGCATACAATCACACACATTCGCTTTTCCCAAACCATATGCGATAACTAATTAAAAAGATTAGCTAATCATCGTACGACTATCGGACAGGATTACGAAATGTCGAATCGTTGTAACATCATCGTACATGACAACTATCACACACGCTATTCTGTGGTGCAACGTTTACAATGCATACTTCATCAGAAACAGTTCATGGTTGCGAATCGTGTACGATAAGGCAACTAACACAAACTTTTAGTTTGCTCATACAGTTTGTGATATTGTCTGACATCACGCACGCTTTTCAAACGGCAATTGTGTGCATGCTTGCACACATTTCCTCTTTGTGAACCTTCTTGGATTATGGTGTATATCATAAACGTTTGTGTTTTACCAACCATGTGTGCCATAACGACCTAGAGAGCGTAATTTCACCGTAATTTAATTGCTGCTATTTCAAATTGTGTCGCATTTGAATTTGAATTTGAATGTATGCTACAGCTTTATCCATATCCATCGGGTTCAAACAACCAATGCATTATTCGATTCATAGGTACATATTTTCAAGAATTACATAAGAACCAAATAAAGAATGATGAATCACAATTGTATACTTGTACTATTAAAGACGGTAAAGAAAGAGGCGAAATACATTCTGGTTGCTGAACAAGGTGAAGCGGAATGCCCATATTGTGCCCTCCTCCATGCAGAAGGCACGCACAACTATAGTCCAACCCCTTGTGATGGCTGACCACCCATCCTTCACGTTCTTCATGAAAACATCTAGATAATCATCGTTTTCTGGTAGAAATACTTTAACCTTTGCATGCCCACCAATCATGTAGTTTGAGAGGTAATCTTGTGTAAACTGCTTTGGCAACCACTTCAAAGGAAAAAGATTCAGACATTGTCATCTAACACAACTCATTATGGGCAGTAAAAAGAAGGCTGCAGAGTTCTTACTTACCATCCTGCAGTTTGTTGTTGTCTTGGATAAAGTGTAAACACATAGTTTAATTTCCATCTTTGGACCCATTTTACTAACAATCTTTATTAGCTTACTCACTTGATGCTGGTTCATCGATATCTCATTGCCCCATACACAGAAAGGGTCGAAGCACGGATCTTTACCAATGACATATGTACCTAAAAGAACCAAGTTAATATTAGAAGCTAAACAACAATTGCACAATGATGTAGTACAACACTCTTTTATAATATCTTATAACATCCAATATACTCGCATATTAGATAAATTAACATCTTATATTATGGACTGGAATGATTTTAGTGCATTCTTACAAATTATCGGCTGATTAACTGCTGTTGTATCCATGGGTTACAGTTAGTTTGAGCTAAATCGGGCTCAAATAGCCCTACAGTATATCTAAACATGAGGGCTAGTTTGAGCTAGTTGCATCTATAGCCCACCCAAAAAAACTATCCAACCCAAGAGGTGCTAATTGGAGCTAGTTCTTTGATAACCCACAAGTATAGGTGATTGCAACAGTTTTCGAGGGTAGAGTATTCAACCCAAATTTATAGATTTGACACAAGGGGAGCCAAAGAATATTTGAAGGTATTAGCAGCTGAGCTGTCAATTCAACCACACCTGGAGATCAATTATCTATAGCAGACTGATTAGTAGCAAAGTAGTATGATAGTTTTGATAATAGTAGCAACAGCAGCGGTAACGGTAATAGTGATAGCAATAGTTTTGTAGCAAGTGTAACAGTGATGACAACAACAGTAATTTAGCAAGAACAATATAAGGTAAATTTATAGTCATTGGATTGGTGGCTTGTTGGATGATATTCATCATGAGATAGTTATAACCTAGGGCGATACGACACTAGCTCCAGTTCGCCCTACCCTCCCGTGGCAGCGGGGTCCATATTGGAAACTAATGGATATTAAGGCCTCCTTTTAATAGACAACTGGAACAAAGCATTAACACATAGTGAATACATGAACTCCTCAAACTACATACGGTCATCACTGGGAGTGGTCCCGATTGTTGTCACTCAGGGGTTGCCGGATCATAACACGTAGTAGGTGACTATAACTTGCAAGATCGGATCTAGAACATGGATATAATGGTGATAACATGAACGGTTCAGATCTGAAATCATGGCACCCGGGCCCAAAGTGACAAGCATTAAGCATGGCAAAGTCATAGCAACATCAATCTTAGAACATAGTGGATACTAGGGATCAAGCCCTAACAAAACTAACTCGATTACATGATGAATCTCATCCAACTCCTCACCAACAAGCGAGCCTACGAAGGAATTACTCACTCCCGGTGGGGAGCATCATGGAATTCATGATGGAGAAGGGTTGGTGATGACGAAGAATGAAGATCCCCCTCTCCGAAGACCCAAACGGACTCCAAATCTGGCCTCCCGATAAAGAACAGGAGGTGACGGCGGCTCTGTCTCGTGGATCATGATAATTCTTTCTCCCTGACTTTTTTCTGGAAAAATAAGATTTTATAGCGTCGGTTTCAGGGTCTGCGGGACTACTAGGTGAGGACAACCCACCTGGGCACGCCTGGTGAGGGGGGCGTGCCCTGGTGGGTTGTTCCCACCCAGGTTGTGATGCCCCGAGACCGTTGTGCCAGGTGTCTTCCTGTTATTCGCTGTTGTTGCCATGTCATTCACTCGCGTGTTGCATCTTGTCATGTCATCATGTGCATTGCATCATCATGTTTTCAAAACTTGCATCTGTCCGGGTTCCCACAGTGCCATCCGTTGTCCGTTCTGAGCCCAACCACACTTGCACGCGCCCGCGGCATGTCCGAAATATTATTTTATAAGTGGCCGGAAAATGTTCTCGGAATGGGATGAAAGTTGGCATGCGGTGTTTTTATGTTGTAGGTAGGTCGCCTGCCAAGTTTCATCGCGTTCGGAGTCCGTTTGACGCCCCAACGTTTAACTATAGCGACAATATAGTCGGGCACACGTCGGACGTTTTCGGTCTCCGGAAACAGTCGCCGGGCCTCCCTCTCTTCTCTTCTCTCAGCTCGAGACCATCTACACAGCTCACTACCTACCGCCAGGTCCAACCTAACATTTCTCGTCAGCCCGCAGCCCCCTCGCGCGCGTCCGAAATTGTCCCGGACCCGACCCGGGCAGTCGTCACCAACGGGTCCGGATCATCTCCAAACATCTACAAAATATCATCGTTTTATTTATTGGACTCTTTAGCATATTTATTCTCGTCCGTCGGATTTCGATCCGATGATCTAAATCCCTCTCCCTTCACCTACCTAATATATATATCTAGACAACCCACCTAATTTCTAGGGATCCTCCTAGCCGCCGCCACTATCTTCCTCGGGATCCAGATCCACCCACTCTACCTCATTTTCCCAAGTGAGCCAACCACCACATCGCAGCCGCTCGAATCCTGCAGCGCCCCTCCTTCCCCTGCCCGAGCGAGCCTCCCCGTGCTCCTCCACTTTGCCTCGTCATCCGGCGACCGACGCCGCTGCCGGCGATCACGAGATGAGCACAGTTGCCCTTCTCCTCCTCCTATTGTTTATCTGCCTCCCTGCCCGTTCTGGATCGGAGCCCGAGCAGATGAGCCCCGTCACGCCCTCTCCTTCCTCCGTTTTTCCTCCTCTCTATATCTCATCTCTCTCTCTCGTCTCTGTCCCATCTCGCAGGAAGCCCGAGGATTTGCGCTCGTCACCGCCGGCGAGCATCAGCACGCCCCAGGGACATGGCGCTGCTTGTTCTTCTACAAGTCAGAGCAGAGGACCTGCATCCCCTGCCTCGAGCACCCCCGCAAGCAGCAGCAGCTCCCGCAGCTCAAGGAGGAGCCCTGTCGTCGGTGGCCACCACCAGGCTGCACCTCTCCTTCCCTTCTTCCTCCTGTTTCTTCCTCCTCCCTTCTCACCGAATCTCTCTCTCCCTCTCACCAGGGAGCACCGCCGCCCGGAGCTTCCCGAGCTCGCCGTCGCCGGGAATGAGGCCCTGGGGTCAGATCTATCCTCTCCTGTCCTCTCCGCGCCTGGATCCCTCCATCCCCGGCGAGCTCTGCCTCCCTCCATCGCCGAAGCTCCGCCGGATGCTTCGCCGTTGACTGCGCCCCCTTCCTCTTTATTCGATCCAACCGCCCCTTCCCGTTAACCTCCACGCCCGTATGGACCAAGTCCAACCGCAGAACGTTGCGGCCCAGCGGACCAGCCGGCCACTGCTCCATCCAGCTGGGCCGAGGCCCATGGTGAGAGACCCCCCAGCCCCTCATGTGCACTGATGGGCCAACCAGATCCGACCCGTATCCTGTTTTTTTACATAGAACATTTTCGTATTTTTCCCAGAGAACGTCAGTTTTGCAGAAAAGACCCTCATGTTCATGCATTTAATATCTCACAAACCGTGCATCGGATTAAAATAAGTTATATATGAAACTTGCTCAGAATTTTGTCTAGTTTATTAATATGTCACTTTCAACCATGTTTAAAATGTCTAAAATGATGTTTGGTTAAATTTACTCCTATGCCATGTTAAAATGCTTTAATTCATAACTAATTAACCGTAGCTCCGAACTTAATAAACTTTATATGTAAATGGGGTAGAATTTTACCTAGTTTAACATGGTGGCATCATCTTGCATGTTTAACAACTCTAAAATATGGTTTAGGGCAGAACAGGACCAAACCTAATATATGCACATGAGGAGTTTCCGGATTTGTTGTTTGTTATTTCCGGCCTCATTTAAACTTGCTTAGATGGGTAGTTTTCATTTGCTTCACCCTCTTGCCATGTTTAACAACATTTAATATTGTTGGGTACATAAACGAGATCGAACTAAATAATTGATGTGGTGTTCCGTCAATATGCAACTCGTTACATATTGAGCTCCACTTAATTTGTAGGATTGTTGGTGCACTTTGTCATGCCATGCTTCATTAAACCGGACATGCATCATACTTGATTGTGCATCATGCCATATTATGTGGTGGTTGTTTACTATGTTGTGTGCTTATTTCCGGTGTTGCTTCTTCGGGTTGTTTCCGGTAACATTGCATTGTGAGGATCCATTCGACTACGACCGTTTGACTTCTTCATGGACTCGTTCTTCTTCCTTGCGGGATTTCAGGCAAGATGATCATACCCTCGAAATCACTCCTATCTTTGCTTGCTTAGTTGCTTGCTCTTTTACTATGCCTATGCTGCGATACCTACCACTTGCTTATCATGCCTCCCATATTGTTGAACCAAGCCTCTAACCCACCTTGTCCTAGCAAACCGTTGTTTGGCTATGTTACCGCTTTGCTCAGCCCCTCTTATAGCGTTGTTAGTTGCAGGTGAAGATTGAAGTTCCTTCCTTGTTGGAACATGGAGATGTTGTTCCTTGTTGGAACATGTTTACTTGTTGGGATATCACAATATCTCTTATTTAATTAATGCATCTATATACTTGGTAAAGGGTGGAAGGCTCGGCCTTATGCCTGGTGTTTTGTTCCACTCTTGCTGCCCTAGTTTCCGTCATATCGGTGTTATGTTCCCAGATTTTGCGTTCCTTACGCGGTTGGGTAATAATGGGAACCCCTTGACAGTTCGCCTTGAATAAAACTCCTCCAGCAATGCCCAACCTTGGTTTTACCATTTGCACTAACAACCTACCAACCTTCCCTTGGGTTCTGCAGACTCAAGGGTCATCTTTATTTTAACCCCCCCCCCCCGGGCCAGTGCTCCTCTGAGTGTTGGTCCGAACTAGAGTCCTGTGCAGCGCCCCCTCGGGGAAACTCGAGGTTTGGTTTTAGTTGTACGGAGCGCTCATCTGAGTGTGCCCTAAGAACGAGATATGTGCAACTCCTATCGGGATTTGTCGGCACATTCGGGCGGTGTTGCTGGATTTGTTTTAACTTGTCGAAGTGTCTTGTAGAACCGGGATACCGAGTCTGATCGGAACGTCTCGGGAGGAGGTCTATTCCTTCATTGACCGTGAGAGCTTGTGATGGGCTAAGTTGGGACACCCCTGCAGGGATTTGAACTTTCGAAAGCCGTGCCCGCGATTATGGGCAGATGGGAATTTGTTAATGTCCGGTTGTAGAAAACCTAAAGTTGACCTTAATTAAAATGCATCAACCGCGTGTGTAACCATGATGGTCTCTTCTCGACGGAGTCCGGGAAGTGAACACGGTGTTGGAGTTATGCTTGACGTAGGTTGTTCTAGGATCACTTCTTGATCATCATTTCTCGATCGTGCTTTGCCTTCTCTTCTCGCTCTCATTTGCGTATGTTAGCCACCATATATGCTAGTCGCTTGCTGCAGCTCCACCTCATACCTTTGCCTTACCCATAAGCTTAAATAGTCTTGATCGCGAGGGTGCGAGATTGCTGAGTCCCCGTGACTCACAGATACTTCCAAAACCAGCTTGCAGGTGCCGATGAGTCTGTGCAGATGACGCAACCAAGCTCAAGGAGGAGCTCGATGAAGATCTTGTCCTTTGTGTTGTTCCGTTCTAGTTGATCAGTAGTGGAGCCCAGTTGGGGTCGATCGGGGGACCTTGTCGCATTTGGGGTTCTTCTTTTATTTTGGTTCCGTAGTCGGACCTTGATTGTATCTGGATGATGTAATGCTTTATTCATGTAATTGTGTGAAGTGGCGATTGTAAGCCAACTATGTATCTCTTTCCCTTATGTATTACATGGGTTGTGTGAAGATTACCTCACTTGCGACATTGCTTTCAATGCGGTTATGCCTCTAAGTCGTGCTTCGACACGTGGGAGATATAGCCGCATCGAGGGTGTTACAAGTTGGTAATCAGAGCCTTCCCCGACCTTAGGAGCCTCCCTGCTTGATCGAATAGCTGGCGTTGTTGAGTCTAGAAAAATGTTTTGAGTCATTTAGGAATTATATATCGGAGAGTTAGGAATTCTTTTTACTCCCCAGTCCCTTCATCGCTCTGGTAAGGCATCCTGACATAGAGTTTTGACTCTTCTCTTCTCAAATTTCACTAAAAAAATTTTAGGATCACGCGGGTATCTTGGAATCGTTCCGATGGTTTTGTGACGAGAACATTGTTCTTGGTGCCTCCTGTCATTTAGGGGTTGTGGCAGTGTCCCGGGGAGTTGAGCTCCGAGGTGTTGTCGTCACAATTTTATCGTTGCAGTTCTGGAATACCTGGGCTTAGTTCGCCGACATCGAAAATCTCTTTTATCCAGTTTTTGGTGAGATAACCTCGACGCCACCCAGTACTGGGGCGGGAGTTCTGGAGTATTGCCATAACTCGTATAACGGATGCTTTTCGAAGGTTGAGGTAGATGATTTCCGAAGGTTTTTTGGTTATGTGTTGAAGGATGGATACAGCTGGATGTAGGATTTGCTAGTTTGGGTGAGATATTATGCTTCCCCTGTATCCCCAACACCTGATTGCATAACTGGAAAGTTTCGGAAGTTTATAAGTGGGAATTCAAGTAGCTCTTAGGATATCTTTCCGACAGATGTATGATACGAAATTGGGGTTCGACGTCTAGTGGTCCGCCTATCCACAGTTGGTTTTACAGTGGTCTCGTTGTGTCTTAAAGAGTCCTTGGCTATGTCGACTCGGGGACGCTTCGTATGTCATGTGCACTGCCTTGTACATGATGGTGTTGTACGATCAAGCCCGTGTAGGCCCCACCACGAAAACTTCAGACGAAATCTCTATCATATGTTTGTTCCAGCTTATTCCGCAAGCCAATTCTTGTTTTGTTTTGAGTTGTGGTATTCGAGTTACTTCGATGTCAAATGTTGATTCCATACCTTTTCCTAAGCGGTGTTATCATACCCCGATGTGAACACTAATCCTTCTCAATCATCGAGTTTGTCACGTCAATCCTTTTAACCGGTGTGCTTCTCTTCAAGTGGATCCGATCATTGCAACATCCGCAAGATCAAGTATCAGTTCTTCTCAATGGTGTTTGTTTCATCCGTCCCCAGGTTGCCTTTGTTTTCCAGCCCACCCTCCCTTTTTCTTCAAGGATTCGGATTTCTTAATCAAGTATCCATTTTATGCATGTGAAGTCTCTTCTTTCTTTCCTTTCAATGTTCTTACCCGGTGTTTCTCATGAAGATTCTAACGGAGCTTCAAGTTCGTCATTCCTCATTCCTTTTCTTCTCCGGTGGTTTCAAGTCAAGCTTTGTTGATCATATCCTTTCCTCGTTTCAATGCTTTCTCATGCCGGTGCAATTCTTAATCATTCACCTCTCGCTATTCAATTGTTCCGGAGTGCTCAAGATATCTCGAAGATTCGTGTTTCCACTCTGCAGTCGTTCAAGATCTTTCGAGGATGTTATCCCATTCAAGCCATTTAATTCAACTGACGCAATCTATCTTTTAAATCATTCAACGGTGTTTCTTTGAGTGGGCCTTAACCCACAGGTCTTTTCCTAGGATCTTACCTGACTCTTCTTATTTCCCGGCGTTACTCTCAAATTCTTTTCCAAGTTTGACGTAAGAATGATTTATCATCAGTCATATGTATTTCTCCAAGATCTTTCAAATTCTTTTCATCATTGGTTCAACTTTTCTATTCTTCTTTATTTTGAATTGTCTCAATAATTCAAGGTGGTGTTCTTGTCGTCTTTCTCATCATTTGAAGACCGAAGAAGAGTTTTACCTCCATATCTTATCCGTTCTCTCAGAGATTCGTGGTGCTAGCTTGTTGCCATCCTCTCATAATTATTTTCGATTGTGAGAATCCTTTTCACCCATCAGGAGATATTCAGGAGTCTTTTCAGTTTGATTATCTGGAGCTCATCATTTTAGAAGACTTGTTCATTCTCAGCTTTCAGTTATCATTCTCCAATCTTACCGGTGCATCGTTCAAGTGATCTCTAATCAGTCGTGATTCCTTTGTTCTCATGGATCTAAACTCTCTCATGTATCTTCGTTCATTTGCTAATTCTTACCGGTGATTCACCCCTTTTACTTCGTTCGTTTTCAATTCTTACCGGTGGCTCGTTCAAGAGTTCTCTTCCTTGGTTATTTATCAATTCATTCATTCTTTCCAATCCCACCGGTGGTTCGTTGAAGACCTTCTCAAGTTGGCGCCATATCTATCCAAATCCTTTCTCCGAGAATAAGTTGTATGCAATCCGTTTGCTCGTCATCAATTTAATTGGTGAAGGAGGAGCATAACATAATTCTTATTCTTGATTCACCCAAATGATTAATTCTTCATTCCGGAGGCTCATCAAATTCTTGGTTTGAGATGCTTTATCTATTCTTTTCCCAGAGTTCCAAGTTTTCTCAATTATTTCATTGTGAAGATCCATCTAAGCATTGCAAGGCTTCACCTTGTGTTCTCTACTTATCTTCCCTTTCTTTTGATCATTCTTTTGTTACCGAAATTCTTCATGGAGGCTCTACATGATGGTTCACCAAGGATTTAATGCCTTCTCGAAGTGTTTATCGAGATTCTTTTCAAAGGAGCTCAAGAATTCTTTATCTTGCATTTTAAAGTGTAATTCTTTAAACCGTATCATTGGAGGTGGTATTATGTCATTCTTGATAATTTGGATTCATGTTTCATGATTCACATGTTGTTAGGAATGAGGTATTTTAAATCCATCAATCTCTTCATTGGAGTTATCTTGGGTTATATTTCACCTAAAACCTTCCCTAAGGTTTGTTGTTATCTATGGTGCTTATAAAGGACCCAAGTTCTTATTTTATCCTCCCAGTGAAATAAGTTTCTCGTCTCCTTGTTCTTATCAATCCAATTTTTTTCCTGTGAGTGGCAGGTTGTCACCTCATCATTTGAGATGTATTCCATAAGACCATATCAAGCTTATTCTTTTCGTTGTTGGTTTTCCAACAACTCCGTTCGACCCTTCTCCTAAGGATGCCTTCTCAAGCTCTTTTGTGGCAGAAGTTGGCATTTTCTTCTCCATTCTTTTCTTTCAATTATCTATCTTCTATTTCTTTCTCCCGGAGGCCTGGAGATGTTGTTCTTTTCAACCTTCATCTCGTGTTGTCTAAGATCATGTCCTTGTCATGCTTATCCTTTTAACCGGAGTGTTGTGCCCCTTTGCTCAAGCTCTTTCATTTTATCAAGTCTTCCATCACTTTTCAACTGGAGTGCTGCCCAAATTTGTTCTTCCTTGTCCCTCTTTTCTAACAGAGTGTTTTCAACTTCGTCATCTGCGTTGTATTCTTTTCTCGAAATGGTTAATCATTCCGAGGTTCTTTGGTTCCACTCGTTTGTCAAAGGAGCAACTTAGTTTTACCTCTTCTCTTTCTCTTCCATTTTCCCTCCGGTGCCATTCTAGATCTCGGGACGAGATCCTCTCGTAGTGGTGGAGTGTTGGGATGCCCCGAGACCGTTGTGCCAGGTGTCTTCCTATTATTCGCTGTTGTTGCCATGTCATTCGCTCGCGTGTTGCATCTTGTCATGTCATCATGTGCATTGCATCATCATGTTTTCAAAACTTGCATCTGTCCGGGTTCCCACAGTGCCATCCGTTGTCCGTTCTGAGCCCAACCACACTTGCACGCGCCCGCGGCATGTCCGAAATATTATTTTATAAGTGGCCGGAAAATGTTCTCGGAATGGGATGAAAGTTGGCATGCGGTGTTTTTATGTTGTAGGTAGGTCGCCTGCCAAGTTTCATCGCGTTCGGAGTCCGTTTGACGCCCCAACGTTTAACTATAGCGACAATATAGTCGGGCGCACGTCGGACGTTTTTGGTCTCCGGAAACAGTCGCCGGGCCTCCCTCTCTTCTCTTCTCTCAGCTCGAGACCATCTACACAGCTCACTACCTACCGCCAGGTCCAACCTAACATTTCTCGTCAGCCCGCAGCCCCCCTCGCGCGCGTCCGAAATTGTCCCGGACCCGACCCGGGAAGTCGTCACCAACGGGTCCGGATCATCCCCAAACATCTACAAAATATCATAGTTTTATTTATTGGACTCTTTAGCATATTTATTCTCGTCCGTCGGATTTCGATCCGATGATCTAAATCCCTCTCCTTTCACCTACCTACTATATATATCTAGAAAACCCACCTAATTTCTAGGGATCCTCCTAGCCGCCGCCACTATCTTCGTCGGGATCCAGATCCACACACTCTACCTCGTTTTCCCAAGTGAGCCAACCAACACATCGCAGCCGCTCGAATCCCACAGCGCCCCTCCTTCCCCTGCCCGAGCGAGCCTCCCCGTGCTCCTCCACTTTGCCTCGTCATCCGGCGACCGACGCCGCTGCCGGCGATCACGAGATGAGCACAGCTGCCCTTCTCCTTCTCCTGTTGTTTATCTGCCTCCCTGCCCGTTCTGGATCGGAGCCCGAGCAGATGAGCCCCGTCGCGCCCTCTCCTTCCTCCGTTTTTCCTCCTCTCTGTATCTCATCTCTCTCTCGTCTCTGTCCCGTCTCGCAGGAAGCCCGAGGATTTGCGCTCGTCACCACCGGCAAGCATCAGCACGCCCCAGGGACATGGCGCTGCTCATTCTTCTACAAGTCAGAGCAGAGGACCTGCAGCCCCTGCCTCGAGCACCCCCGCAAGCAGCAGCAGCTCCCACAGCTCAAGGAGGAGCCCTGCCGTCGGTGGCCACCACCAGGCTGCACCTCTCCTTCCCTTCTTCCTCCTGTTTCTTCCCCCTCCCTTCTCACCGAATCTCTCTCTCCCTCTCACCAGGGAGCGCCGCTGCCCGGAGCTTCCCGAGCTCGCCGTCATCGGGAATGAGGCCCCGGGGTCAGATCTATCCTCTCCGGTCCTCTCCGCGCCCGGATCCCTCCATCCCCGGCGAGCTCTGCCTCCCTCCATCGCCGGAGCTCCGCCGGATGCTTCGCCATTGACTGCGACCCCTTCCTCTTCGTTCGATCCAACCGCCCCTGCCCGTTGACCTCCACGCCCGTATGGACCAAGTCCAACCGCAGAACGTTGCGGCCCAGCGCACCAGCCGCCCACTGCTCCATCCAGCTGGGCCGAGGCCCATGGTGAGAGACCCCCAGCCCCTCATGTGCACTGATGGGCCAACCAGATCCGGCCCGTATCCTGTTTTTTTACATAGAACGTTTTCGTATTTTTCCCAGAGAACGTCAGTTTTGCAGAAAAGACCCTCATGTTCATGCATTTAATATCTCACAAACCGTGCATCGGATTAAAATAAGTTATATATGAAACTTGCTCAGAATTTTGTCTAGTTTATTAATATGTCACTTTCATCCATGTTTAAAATGTCTAAAATGATGTTTGGTTAAATTTACTCCTATGCCATGTTAAAATGCTTTAATTCATAACTAAT
The DNA here is from genome assembly GCF_002162155.2 of Triticum dicoccoides. Taxonomy (NCBI): domain Eukaryota; kingdom Viridiplantae; phylum Streptophyta; class Magnoliopsida; order Poales; family Poaceae; genus Triticum; species Triticum dicoccoides. The sequence goes on from NC_041388.1 coordinate 106,020,793, forward strand.
TAACCGTAGCTCTGAACTTAATAAACTTTATATGTAAATGGGGTAGAATTTTGCCTAGTTTAACATGGTGGCATCATCTTGCATGTTTAACAACTCTAAAATATGTTTTAGGGCAGAACAGGACCAAACCTAATATATGCACATGAGGAGTTTTCGGATTTGTTGTTTGTTATTTCCGGCCTCATTTAAACTTGCTTAGATGGGTAGTTTTCATTTGCTTCACCCTCTTGCCATGTTTAACAACATTTAATATTGTTGGGTACATAAACGAGATCGAACTAAATAATTGATGTGGTGTTTCGTCAATATGCAACTCGTTACATATCGAGCTCCACTTAATTTGTAGGATTGTTGGTGCACTTTGTCATGCCATGCTTCATTAAACCGGACATGCATCATACTTGATTGTGCATCATGCCATGTTATGTGGTGGTTGTTTACTATGTTGTGTGCTTCTTTCCGGTGTTGCTTCTTCAGGTTGTTTCCGGTAACGTTGCATTGCGAGGATCCGTTCGACTATGACCGTTTGACTTCTTCATGGACTCGTTCTTCTTCCTTGCGGGATTTCAGGCAAGATGATCATACCCTCGAAATCACTTCTATCTTTGCTTGCTTAGTTGCTCGCTCTTTTGCTATGCCTATGCTGTGATACCTACCACTTGCTTATCATGCCTCCCATATTGTTGAACCAAGCCTATAACCCACCTTGTCCTAGCAAACCGTTGTTTGGCTATGTTACCGCTTTGCTCAGCCCCTCTTATAGCGTTGTTAGTTGCAGGTGAAGATTGAAGCTCGTTCCTTGTTGGAACATGGAGATGTTGTTCCTTGTTGGAACATATTTACTTGTTGGGATATCACAATATTTCTTATTTAATTAATGCATCTATATACTTGGTAAAGGGTGGAAGGCTCGGCCTTATGCCTGGTGTTTTGTTCCACTCTTGCTGCCCTAGTTTCCGTCATATCGGTGTTATGTTCCCGGATTTTGCGTTCCTTACGCGGTTGGATAATAATGGGAACCCCTTGACAGTTCGCCTTGAATAAAACTCCTCCAGCAATGCCCAACCTTGGTTTTACCATTTGCACTAACAACCTACCACCTTCCCTTGGGTTCTGCAGACTCAAGGGTCATCTTTATTTTAACCCCCCCCCCCCCGGGCCAGTGCTCCTCTGAGTGTTGGTCCGAACTAGAGTCCTGTGCAGCGCCCCCTCGGGGAAACTCGAGGTTTGGTTTTAGTTGTACGGAGCGCTCATCTGAGTGTGCCCTAAGAACGAGATATGTGCAACTCCTATCGGGATTTGTCGGCACATTCGGGCGGTGTTGCTGGATTTGTTTTAACTTGTCGAAGTGTCTTGTAGAACCGGGATACCGAGTCTGATCGGAACGTCTCGGGAGGAGGTCTATTCCTTCATTGACCGTGAGAGCTTGTGATGGGCTAAGTTGGGACACCCCTGCAGGGATTTGAACTTTCGAAAGCCGTGCCCGCGATTATGGGCAGATGAGAATTTGTTAATGTCCGGTTGCAGAAAACCTAAAGTTGACCTTAATTAAAATGCATCAACCGCGTGTGTAACCATGATGGTCTCTTCTCGACGGAGTCCGGGAAGTGAACACGGTGTTGGAGTTATGCTTGACGTAGGTTGTTCTAGGATCACTTCTTGATCATCATTTCTCGATCGTGCTTTGTCTTCTCTTCTCGCTCTCATTTGCGTATGTTAGCCACCATATATGCTAGTCGCTTGCTGCAGCTCCACCTCATACCTTTGCCTTACCCATAAGCTTAAATAGTCTTGATCGCGAGGGTGTGAGATTGCTGAGTCCCCATGACTCACAGATACTTCCAAAACCAGCTTGCAGGTGCCGATGAGTCTTTGCAGATGACGCAACCAAGATCAAGGAGGAGCTCGATGAAGATCTCGTCCTTTGTGTTGTTCCGTTCTAGTTGATCAGTAGTGGAGCCCAGTTGGGGTCGATCGGGGGACCTTGTCGCATTTGGGGTTCTTCTTTTATTTTGGTTCCGTAGTCGGGCCTTGATTGTATCTGGATGATGTAATGCTTTATTCATGTAATTGTGTGAAGTGGCGATTGTAAGCCAACTATGTATCTCTTTCCCTTATGTATTACATGGGTTGTGTGAAGATTACCTCACTTGCGACATTGCTTTCAATGCGGTTATGCCTCTAAGTCGTGCTTCGACACGTGGGAGATATAGCCGCATCGAGGGTGTTACACAGGTGCCCCTCTCCGGTGGATCTTGGCTCCAGAAATTATTATATATTATATAAAAATTCCTCACAAAGTTTTGTTCCATTCCGAGAACTTTTATTTCAGCACAAAAACAACACCATGGTAGTTCTGCTGAAAACATCGTCAGTCCGGGGTTAGTTTCAGTCAAATCATGCAAATTAGAGTCCAAAACAAGAGGAAAAGCGTTAGGAAAAGTAGATACGTTGGAGACGTATCAACTCCCCCAACCTTAAACCTTTGCTTGTCCTTAAGCAATTCAGTTGATAAACTGAAAGTGAAAAGGAAAAACTTTTACGAACTCTTTTGCTCTTGTTTGCATAAATAAGCTTAAACAGCACCCAGGTTTTCAGCCAACATTATAACTAACCATGCCGACAATAACTCTTAAAGATTATGTTAACTCATATCAATGACATAATCAGCTAACGAGCAATAATAAGACATCTCAAATGTCAATATGTTGCCAAAACAACCATGATATAATATGACAATAGTGGTATCTCGCCAGCCCTTTCTGAGACCACAAAACATTAATGCATAGCACCTCCAAAGTCCAAGCAACGACTAAACATTATAATTCATGGTAGAAAAGATCCAGTCATGATGCACCCAACATTAGCTACACACAATGCATAAGTCATGACAATTGTGCTCTCAGGTTCTAGCGCTTGTTTTAGAAGGTGATGACACAACATAAAAGTAAATAGATAGTCCCTTCACAGAGGGAAGCAGTGATTTGCAGAGGTGCCAGAGCTCAAGTTTTTAAAACAGAGATAAATGATATTTTGAGACATGGACCCTTCTCATTTACTTCACGACCATCAGTTGTCAATATCTCCCATGCTAAACAAGCTAGTGGCGGTTCCCAAGTGATAAAAGTAAAGGTTTTGACTCCATTGGGAGTTTTTGTTTGATTATTTGAGAGATTAGTTGTTTTTGTGTTTGTAGTTTGGGACTGGGCATCCCTATTACCGCCCTTTTCTCGTGCAATGGCGAGTGAATAAACACTCGACCTGAGAATAACCCACTTAGCATGGAAGATACCAACCACCTCCTGTCGTTCCATGAACGATCTAGGCACACAAAAGGGATACATTTTTTAGAAGTTTTTAGAGGTGGCACATGCAAATTTACTTAGGACGGCATGGTAATACCGCCTATAGGTAGGTATGGTGGACTCATCTGGAATAACTTTGGGTTCAAGGTTTTTGATGTACAAGCAGAATTCCCACTTAGTATAGGCGAAGGCTAGCAATTAGATTGAGAAGCGGCCAGCTAGAGCGCAACAACGATCATGATCATGCATTACGCATAAGTAACATTGGACACTAGCATGAGTAGGATATGATCACCATGAACATAAATATCATAGAGGCTATGTTGGTTTTGATTCAACTACATGCATGAACATGTGCCAAGTCAAGCCACTCGAATATTCAGAGGAGGATCATATCATCATACTACATCACAATCATTTTAACGCAATGTTGATATCCAAGATAAATCATTATGCACTCCCAACTACTTATGCATGGCATGAGAAACTATAATGTCTAATTGTCATTGCAAACATGTTTAATCATAATGGGTTGAATCATGGATACTAGGTTAAACATATTTACACAAACAGAACAAGTCAAGTTCATACCAGTTTCTCTCTGCCACGACTAGTTCATCGAATGTCGTCATTAACGCCTTTCACTTGCACGACCAAACCATATGAAAATAATAATAGTGCAAGAGTGACGTGGACTAAGCTACACTCTGCAAACATTTTATTGAACATGAGAAGACAAGGTAAAATGGGCTCTTTATTAGTTCAGCAGTTATTCATATGAGAGCCACTCAACATTTTCATCATGGTCTTCTCTTTGGTACAGCTCGAGTAAAAGGGAAAGAAATTCAGAGAAACACACTGAAATATTTTTGGAGTTTTTAGTTTTCTTGAACAAGCAAATAAAAGGGAAAAGCAAAAACAAGAAAAACTATTTACACAGGAAAGCTCCTAACAAGCAAAAGAAGAACAAAGAAATCTTTTTGGGGTTTCCTTTTAATACTACAGCAAAGCATGCATAAAAAGTAAACTAACTACAACTATTTTTTTTAGTTTTTATAAACTTTTTCAAACACACAAGAAGAAAGCAAGAAAAATAGATCTAAGCATGGATGATACAGCTTTCAGCCTTTTGGAAGATATGTCATAATCAACATGTTTCTTCAGTTTTTCAAAATAAACATTGGTGGTTTTCTATGTTTCTATAAACCCATTTCCCCTACAATTGTTACTAATCTAGTTTTAAATATTATAGGATGAACGGAAGTGTTCTTACTTGGAGTGGGTTGATCAAGAGTGGCCACAGTCTTTCAAGATGTGCCTAGCGAAGCTCTGGAGCATGTATGAGGAAGAGAAGACACGTAGGCTTAGAGAAAGTGTTGCCACCGCTGAAGCATATTTCAAGATGCGGGATAAAAAGTTGAAGGTGGAGAATGAGCTCAGATATTTTAAATCGGACATTGCTAAGATGGTGTTGGCGAAGGAGGAGGCACTTTCCCAGTTAGCCCATGCAAAACGGGTTCTTACTGAACTAAAAACAGAGGTGGATAAGACGAGCCTGGATGATCTCGATTAGGAAAATGAATATATTGTTCTTATGAAGTTGAACTGGCTATATGTTGTAATGTGTTGTTTTCATGTAGCTACCGTACTGTGATGTTATAATATATTTATGTGCCTGATATGAAATTGGCAAACAGTTGTTCGATATGAAATGTGAATTTGGTAATACTGGAATTATTAATTGTAAACTAATAAACTTGCTAAATGTGTCATGGACCTTTGCAAACGGTTCTAGCAGAAAAAGCGCTTGCGATGGATAGCCCAATGCCACACAGTTTTCTTCATCAAATCGTGTGTGATATAGTTGATAAAAGCAAATAGTTAACCATGGCAAACTGTGTGTGATAGTTACACCTTTCACACACGAGCCTACACATAAAACTGTGTGGGATATACATACGAACGGAAACGTTTTCCCTAGATTGACTGTATGGGATGTACATAAGAACGGAAACGTATTCCTTGGATTGACTGTGTGTGATATACAAACCTACGGAAATGTTTTTCTGGGATTTACCGTGTGGGATGTACATACCTAAGGAAATGATTTTCTCGGATTACCGTGTGGGATGTACATACCTACGGAAATGATTGGGTTTCGATGCCTCACCCGATCGCACACGGCCCCAGCCTGGGTCCCAGGAGGGCCTATCCCCGATGACTTTTGGGTCGTGTGCGAAGGACACCCTATCGCACACACTCACTTGGTGACGATTCCAGATGCCGTCGCGGAAAGGGGTTAAAAACCGTTTGTTTAGGACCAATGGGCACCAGTGATTGAACTTCATAAGAGAATTTACCTCTACCACCTTAGGCAGTGGTGGTGTATTAAGCCTGTCCTGGAAATGTCACGGCAGATGTCCTAGTGTGAGGACTTAGTCGTGAGGCCAACGCATCTATGCGGTAGCTTGAAGGGGTTGATCGGAATCGAGAGACGCAACACGCAAGACGAAGATTTTAGACAGCTTCGGGCCCCGGGAAACATCATCCAGTATCAACCCTACATGCTATTTGTGGCTAGGTCTCATTATCATCATGAGGGAGTCATCGTAACTCCAGCTCGTCTAGTTGTGTCTAGACTTAATGATTATTCAACCTGTCCCTCTTGGGGTGCCCTGCCCCTCCTTATATATGTTGAAGGGGCGGGTTACATGTAGAGTCCAACTCGGACTTAAGACTTAACTATTCCAACTTCTCTCCATGGGCTTCTCTCCATGGGCTTCTTAATGTTTCAGGATTCTTAACTGTCTGGCTTAACTATCCGGCTTAACTGTCTGACTTAACTGTCTGCTTAACTATCTGACTTATATGACTGTGTCTGCCGGGTTACAAGACTGTGTCTGCCGGCTTACATGACTGTGTCTGCCGGCTTACATGACTGTGTCTGCCGGCTTACATGACTGTGTCCGCCGGCTTACATGCTTAACTGTTCCCGCTGGCTTAACCTCTGGTTTAAACAATCTGTCGGCTTACCAATGAAATACCAAGTCCCAGCCGGGTCATATCTCCGGTCGGGTCATACCGCGGGGTATATCCCCGACATTAGCCCCCAGTTTAATTTGGATTTATCCATGTTAAACTGATCCTATAAACAAAACACAAGAACAATTTTAACAAGTTATGCTCCAAGTTAAATATTCTTGTAAGCCGGCACCTGAACATCCTTAAGTCTTTGTCATTTCCTTCTTCCAGAAAATCCAGGTAAATAGCCAACTTCATAATCAATTTGCTCACGTTGGTTTCTCACAGAGAAAGACTAAAAAATAATTCATTTGACTCAGGTCCCAATGCTTAAAAATATTGGTCTCTGAAATACTCATGTGACCTTCAACCGGCTTAAAGATGAAAAACTTGTTGGGTTTATAAATAGATGATGCCAAGTCATAATTGTTGCCGATACCGGGTCAAAACTGAGAATTTTAAAGATTTCTCTCCCTCATATCTATATTACCTATAGCCCCCAAGTCTTGAACAGAACAAAGTAATGACTTAAGACTTGCTTCAACAAAAATATTATCACTTTGAAGAAATCCATGTTGTTTATCTCAATCACTAGTCAAAACTGAGTATTCCACATATGTAGCGCCGCCACCGCCGACCCCCCGCACCCTCCCCCGCTCCACCGCCGCCGACTACCCACCGCACCCTCCCCCGCTCCACCGCCGCCGCC
>NC_041388.1:106028269-106042353 GCF_002162155.2 Triticum dicoccoides
GTCACAAATGAATGCAACTAAAAATCCAAAAAAACAAATTTGTTTATATTTTCAAATAACAAATTTGATGATATTTTCAAATAATAAATTTGATGATATTTTTTCGATTCATAAATATTTTCAAATAACAAATTTGATTATATTTTTAAAAAAATATTACTGTTTTTATAAAAAAATTATTACTGTTTCATATTCATATGCATTTTCTAAAAAATTATTAGATGCAACAAAAAAAATTACTTATGCAAAAAAGTTACTTATGGCGCACCTCTGGGTGGTGCGCCATTGCTATCAAAAAAAAGATTACTTATGGCGCACCGCTCTGGGGTGCACCATTGCTAATTCGACCGATCCCTTCGTCCCTCCCTTGCCAGATCCACTTCGATCCCCCCCTCGCAACACCCTCACGCGCGCCCCCTCCTTCCGCCGCCCGGCCACGCCATAGCCGCGCCACCGTGCTCGCCCTCTCGCCCTCTCCCCCACTCGCCTTCTCCGCCAGATCCCGAGCCTCGTCGCCGTGTTAGCCGCGGCCATCGCCGTCCCCGCACCTCGGCGGAAAGTCCACGAGCTCTGCTTCGTCCTCCCCGACTCCTGCCTCGAGCTCGTCTCCGCTGCATCGCCCTCGTCTTCCCCCTCGGGCAGCGCCACCCTCTGCTGCTACTAAGCTCTCGCCGGCCTCCTTGTGCCACCCGGTGAGCTTCCCCTCTCCCCCTGCTGCTCTCCTCTTCCACCTGGTGCACCGTCGAGGTTTCCAATTGAAACATGTTCAACAATTGAAACAAGTTCAGAAATGTACAGTCTTAGCTAAAGTAATTCAGATGTTTGGGCTTGAACTTGGAGTAGAAAATCTACTGTAAATTCAGGTGGTTACTGGATTCAGTTTGAGTTTGCTACTATACATTGTTATTCACAGTAATCTTCAGTTTTTCCTCTTCAGTTTGCTACTGCATTCGAGCAAGATCTATAGGCTTCCTTGTAGATTAACTGAAGCAAGATCTATAGACTTTTCTTAAACTTGTAAATGCATGCCTTATTACTGTCCTAGTAGATTGCATTGACTGTTCCAACCAAGGTAGTATGGGTGACATCTGTACCTAAGTCTGCTTTGAAATATTCAGCTAACAACTAAGTTTGATAATTGGTGGTGTCTGGCTAGCTAGTGCCCCAAATAACTATTCTGCTCTTAGTTCCATGTTACTGAAGTTGTGCTGTTTATTTAAATATAAACAACAGAAACCAACAGAATTTGAAATTCAAGTGCTCCTGAAGTGTTCCAGGATTCTGGTTTTTTGACTTGGGGATCTGTTGTTTCTAAATAAACCAGCAGAAATCAAATGCCATTGTTATTCATTAAAAAAACTATTATTACTGAACAAGAGGAAACAAAATTTTATGTTATGTTTCATGAACTAAATAGTCCTACCTTTGAAAATATTCAGCTCAGCTTGGAGTATTACATTGTAAATCACAGTGCTATTTTTTGTAAGGGAAAAGTATATTTAGATCGCATCAATTTGTAGTTTGTGTTTTTATTTGTTCCTGATTTGAGGTTGTGGCTTTGGCATTGTTCTGCTCCTTACATCTATCACTATCGTATATGTCAAACTTGAGATCAAGCAAATAACTATTCTGGATACTCCTGTTTACTTCATGCTGAGAACTTCAGCTTTTTCAAGTTGCTGGACTATATGTTCATTGGTACTACTTGTGATGCTGCTCCTGTACTACTTGGGAATTTTGTCAACTTGTGATGCTGCTGTTGTACCCCGAGAGGCCCTTGAGTTTGCCGGAATGTCGATTAACTTCCGTTCCAGCAAATTCGGGTACTCCATATGTCCTATTTTCAGCAAACGTCATGCCGAAATTTTCCGTGAATTTTAGCATGACTTTGCTAAAAATAGGACATATGGGGTACTTGCGACTAATGCATGGGCCGGGGTATCTTAGTACTTAGTTAAGTAGGATCAACTGCCCCGCCATTCTTGCTGCATTAAACCATAGGTGGCAATAGAGCCAAGTGATTAGGCCCAACTTAGAATTCTCGTTAGCATCGATAAACCCTAGATGATAAACCCAACATAGGTGGCAATAGAGCCAAGTGATTAGTGCCAAGTGATTAGGCCCAACCAAGGGTTCCTCGGTATCGATAAACCCTAAATGATGAAAACTTAACTTGGCTTCTATAGGGTGCCTCGGTGTCGATGAGAACCTAAATTATGTACGCTTAGGCTTTTAGGGTGCCTCGGCGTGGACAAAACCTAAATGATGAAAGCTTAGGCTTTTAGTGTGCCTCGACGTCGACAAACCCTAAATGATAAAACCTTGGCTTTTAGGGTGCCTCAGTGTCGATAAGAACCTAAATGATGAAAGCTTAGGCTTTTAGGGTGCCTCAGCGTCGACAAACCCTAAATGATAAAAGCTTAGCTTTTAGGATGCCTCGGTGTCAACAAACCCTAAATGATGTAGTTTTGAATTATGAACGTAGGATATGTCGTCATCATCATCGGACGACGAAAGTCTCCCGGCGGAGTGCGACTGGTGCCACGACGATCGAGGTCTGTGCGACATGCCTCACCTGGATGATGATCGGCGCTTCAGCATTAAGCTCGAGGAGACCTTCGAAGTTGAAACGGTACACAACGATGACAAGTGTTATTTTCATAATTAAGCATGACTTCAACTATTTCAACATGTAATTTTCATCTTTTACAATTCGAGTATAGCTTATCCCATGCCATGCAAGACGCTATGTCTTGGAGAGGATGGATTTTGAAGACCATGAAATTTCTGAAACAAAGAAAATTCACCTAAGGACTCATCACGATGTGGACTTTGAAGTAAATCTATATAATTGTGAGAGCGTAACCCATTTTGGTTGCAAAAATTGGGAAACATTTTGCAAGATGTATGGTTTTGATGAGGGTATGCTTATCACCATGGATCTTGGTAATCCTGACATCAACCAAGACAATAAGGACATTTGGGTCCTTGTTGATACGCCTCCAGTTTTACCGCTATGTGAGTTTCTCAAACATAGTTATTAGCTAATTTATATTGTTTATTTAAAAATAGTTGACAGCTTATTTCCATTGACAGCTTATTTTTATTGTTCAAAGAATGTGCGGGAGATGGTAGACAAAACCCACTACACCGATGGCTCCGAATTAACATCTTACAAGGAGAAAAATCATCTGGTCGGATTTTGTACTGACATTGAGAATTACATTATCCACAATCAAACTCCTCAACATTATGGTAAATACGTGCCACTAGTGCATGTGTTCAACTACGGTAACTACCATGGAGATACCCTAGTAAGATTTTTACTATTATGACATTCGTGCATCTTTTGCGTACTTCTAAAACTAGTACATCATTGCTAACTATGAAGTTATTACTATGTTTTTCAACAGATAATCCCAGAGAATTGTGTGCCTCATATGATGTATCAGAAAGGTAGTGTTAATGTTTTGAACATACAGCCAGGTCATCCTACGAATCTCAACTGTCCATATGATATTTCTAAAATAAGTGGAGACATGAAAATCAAAGGATAGAAAAAAATGTATGGACAGTCGTAAGGAGCTTCTTGGAAGCAAAAGGAAGCAAAGCGCAAGAATTGGAGACAGGATGTTCTCCATTCTCCATAACGGAGAGTCATGGTCTATATTGTTTTTTGCTATTTTAGCTTAAATAGGGTATTTAGGTCCTGCCTAATACTGATGATCATGTGCTAAGAACAATTAAGTAGGGTTGGTTCGATGACTATCAAGATGATGATCGTATGACTTGTTATGGATAACGAGTAGAAGTTGTATGATGATGATTAGTAGGACTTATTAGGATTAGTATTACTTCCGACAAACTCGATACTCGCGGTCTCGAGACTTGTAATGTTTTATCTTTGTTCGGTCTTTTGAATTCAGAGACTAATATGATGAATTGTATTCGGAGACTAATCTTCTATTGTATTCAATGAACCTGTTGTTGTTGTGTGCTACTGTCTATATTCTGTCAAATAATATATTTTGTAACATGTGCAAAAATCAGAAAAGTAAAAAAAATAAAACCTAATATTCATACTAATGGCGCATCAATACAGAGTGCACCATTAGTATGCCAAGTATACTAATGGCGCATCCATCCGCAGTGCGCCATTAGTGTGCCAAAGCACATGGTTAAATATGGCCCCTGGGAGGCATACTAATGGCGCATGGTGTTATATACTAATGGTGCACTGGGTGGTGCGCCATTAGTATACTAGATACTAATGGCGCACCCGTGGTGCGCCATTAGTAAAAAATACTAGTGGCATGATACTAATGACGCACCAGTGATGCGCCATTAGTAGGCAAAACTGGTGCGCCATTAGTAGGCCTTTTCCTAGTAGTGAGCCCCCAAGTGTCGGGTTGTCATGCTTGCAGTAATCTGGGACTTGAAATTGCTTTATGCTCATAAAAACTTCACCCAGTGTAGCCCCCAAGGGTCGGGTCATTATGCAATAATGAGCAGGGACTTTGTAGATATGATCATGTAGACTTGAACAGCAACATGTAGCCCCCAAGGGCCGGCTCATTATGATATGATGAGTCGGGTCTTCAATAAGGCCAGTAAAAATGACTTTGCGTTATCCCCTAAGTGTCATGGTGCATGCTTGCAGCGACATGAGACTTGCACATTTGATGTAATCTCAACTTGAATAATGTAGCCCCCAAGTGTCGGGTCGTAAGCCTACAGCGATTCGGGACTATTTCTTCCATTGTAGAATAATCATATCCATTGATAAAATAATAGCCGTTGCACTTAAAATGACTTTGAATACCTCAATCATAATATTGGTCATTGATAACCATAATAAAAATCCAGCCATGTTGGCTATTAAATAGTTGAATAATATAATCCAGTTTGGAAAACCAGTTCCTGTGATATTGAATCGTACTACCGGTTTAAGATACCCGTGCAGTAAGGATGGTAACCCAATCTTTAGAAGTCAAAACTTCCAAATGTTTATGATTGTCATATGATGGTGACTTATCATCCAAAGTCAAGCCGGGTTAATCGAAACCACATATATGCTTCAGATATGAACAAAAAGTCTCAAGACAAACCCATAAGACTTTTTCAAAAAACTTAATCCAAACAAGAAGAAAATCAAGGCTTCTGATTCGAATACGATCAGTAAACCATTCCAAAGGGGTTAAGCTAGGATTCGAATACGATCATGTAGCCCCCAGTGGCTTTGGCGTTGCGCCGATCAAGAGGGTCCCGACAGCTATGTTCTCTTTGGTTCGAATACGACCTATGTTTGAACAGGAAGCCCCCAAATGACCTTGAGAGGTTTTTAACGACCCTGATTCGAATACGATCCAAGTCAGACCCAAAAGGGGTTAAGCTATAACTCGAATACGATCAAGAAGCCCCCTAGTGAGTTTGGCAGTGTGCCGATCAAGAGGGTATCGACAGCTATGTTCTCTTTGGTTCGAATACAACCTATGTTTGAACAGGAAGCCCCCAAGTGACCATATAAGTTTTGGCATTGCGCCAATCAAGAGGGTACTGACAGCTATGCTCGATGAGCAGGAAGCCCCCAAGTGACCATAATAAAATAAGCCGTAAGGCGGGATACCCTCTGTTTGAACCGTGCATCATGGCAGCAAGCCCTTTTTGGCACCCTTTAATCTTTCTGAGAACTCGAACTTGAGAGAGATTAATTATTTTTAAGCTGAAACTTTAAACCGGATTTGAAAGCTTCAAAACTTTGTGAGAGATAAATTTACCTTGAGCCAGATTTTGAACCGGATTTGAGAGCTTCAAAGCTTTGTGCTAAATAAATTTCCCTTGAGCCGGTTTTTAAACTGGATATTAAGAGCTTCAGTGCTTTGTGGGATATTGTCCTTGAACTGGATTTTGAACTAGAATCCTTATTTTTGAGGTGGAAATCTTCTGACGGCCCTTAAATTTTTATCAATCCAGCAGTAATCTCGGGGGCTGGGTTATTTTTCTCTTTAATGACCCGGAGTTCTTGAATTCATTGAAACCGGCTAATTTTGCCAAGTCATACCATTGTAGCCCCGGAGTCTTAAGACGACTTAATGAGTTGACTTGAGATTCTCCATAGTTGACCGTGATACAAATTGGTTTGAGTCCATGGTGAAGCTGAAATCAATCACGGATGAGTCAGCCGCGTGAGCAGATAGATGAGTCGGCCGCGACATTATAAGCCGGTGCGGACGGGTGAGTCGACCATCGCGTTGTAAACCGGTGCAGACGGGAGAGTCAGCCACGGTGTTGTAAACAGCACGGACGTGGGCGAGTCGACTACGTGTGTTGATGCAGCAAAAGCGGCGACTTGCGCACGTATCCGTCAAGTAGCACAACACAAAAAAGTGTTAGTGCGAAAATAATATTAGTGCACACCCCTTTACGACATCTTTGTAAGAATAATAGTCCTGGTACCTTTTGTCGGATGATCGTGGATGCTGGTGTTTTATAATCCTGGATGCTTTTGTTGGATAACACTTTGTCACTAGAGTGGTATTACTTCCATCGCTATCTCCTTGGGTATTGAGCTCTCATGAATTTATTTTTTTAATAGCCATAGGCCTCCACGTGACTCTTCCTCCTTTGCCCTTTTTTTTTCTCCACCAAGCAGTGGGACACCCGGGTGGCAGCCGATGTGAATGCGGCGGGATGTGGAGCAGCTGGCTCGGGGCAGCGACTCGGCAGGTGGCCAGGGGGAGCCTACGACTATAGAGGCGGCGCGGAGGCTGGCAAGGCAGGCGACCGGCGCGGCGGAGCCAGCAGACGGAGGCAGCCTGTGACAACAGACGAGCAGCGCAGCAGTAGGCCATGGCTGCAAAGGCCGCAGCGACAGCTCAGAGCGTAGGGCGGCTTGCGGTTGAAGAGGCCCTGGATGCGGCTCAAGGCTGCGCCAGCGGGATGGCTCAACGAGGCACCGGCTGTGGAGGTGAACTGCAGCGGCGACTTGGAGGAGGGTGTGGAGGCGAGGCACAACTGCCCGATGGCGGCGGCTCAGCAAGGACGAAGCTCTTCGGCCAACAGCTCAACGCAGTGGCAAGGCGGCGCAGGCGCGACGATGAAGGAGGGCTAGGCGAAGCCGGCGGCTCAGAGGAACGACCGAGTGCGGCGGCGGCTTGGAGGAGGTAAGGCCACGACTTCAGATGGATGCGGGGCCGCGAGCAGCGGGCGCCGTGCTTAAACCCGGTCGAACGTCGCGGCGAGGTAGAGCTCCTGGTCGCGGGTGCGTCGACGCCACGACGGCGGCGAACTTGAGGCGGAAACAGGCCGCTCAAGAAGCAGGCGATGACCCTATGGAAATAAAAGCGGCAGGGCCGGCTCAAGGTGTCGGTGCGACAGAGGCGGCACAATGTGGAGGAGAAGCAGAACGACCGGCATGGAGCAAGGCCGGCTTTCCGAGGTGGAGATTCCTCAGAGATGCGGAGGTAATCCGGAGCGAAAACGACTCAGGGTCGACTTCAGACCGCGACGGCGACCCGGATTGAAGCCACAGGTGATTTTATGATGAATCGAGACGAAGTATGGTGGCGGCTCAAACGGCGACCCGGCGAACATTTGAATACGGCGGCGGTTCAGAGATGGACCGGCGGCTGACGGCTCGAAACGGAGCTGCGGCTGTAAATGGCGGCTCAGTGCTTTGGTGAGGGCGTGAGCGGAAGACCGCTACAGCTGTTTAGAGGTGCGTTTGAACGGAGGTGGATGTGGCTCTCAGGGCGGCGGCTCTCGGCAGAGGGCCGCGGCATGAACAGTAGACCGAAGCGGCAATGGGGCGATTCAGAGGTGGTTGTCGGCAACTCGTCAATCATGCCGGGACTTGAGCAAGAACGGCTCGGAGCAGATAAACAGAGCACTTTTCAACTGGCACATCATGATGATCAGGTTTGTTTGAGCAGACAAAATCGGCGATTGATCTCCTCGGGATTTGGAGTAAATAGTTGCGGTTTAACGGATGTGAACATATCTTCCTTTGATCTAACGTGGAGGCGACTCACAATTGACAACAGGAACTCGGTGGCTCAAAAAATTCTTCAGATAAATCCCAGGACGGCGGCTCTCCTGCTGCTATTGAGACGCGGGCGTGGCCGGGTTAATTTTAGAGATAGCGGGGCGGTTTTACACGAGGCAGAAACAGCCGCTCGAGGTATGGTGACGCAGGAGCCAGCCCGACGCAACAACCGGCTAGAAGCAGAGGCACAAAGCAAGATCTGCCCCCGAGCAGCGACAGAGTCCGTACCCATGACCCGATCCTCCTCCGGGTCATGGTTGATCTGACCTCATATACTTGAAGTACTAATCCATGGCATTGACTTGTCCAATTCCAATACGTAACCTTACTGATTTTCATCCACTGATCCGCTCTCGGATTTGATTTGTAAAAGCGGCGGCTCATGGTGCAACCCTAAATCTTGTCTAACCTTTATCCCCATAGATCATCAATCTGATCTAATGAACCTGAAAACTGACGCGATCCTTTTTAAATCGGCTCTTCTCCATCCAGAAAATTGCGAGCTCCTCGATCCCTAGGAGAGATCCCTTCAAGAACTTAACACCACCGTGCGCGAGCCCCACGGTGGGCGCCAACTGTCGTGGAAATGTCACGGCAGATGTCCTAGTGTGAGGACTTAGTCGTGAGGCCAACGCATCTATGTGGTAGCTTGAAGGGGTTGATCGGAATCGAGAGACGCAACACACAAGACGAAGATTTTAGACAGCTTCGGGCCCCGGGAAACATCATCCAGTAACAACCCTACATGCTGTTTGTGGCTAGATCTCATTATCATCATGAGGGAGTCGTCGTAACTCCGGCTCTTCTAGTTGTGTCTAGACTTAATGATTATTCAACATGTCCCTCTTGGGGTGCCCTGCCCCTATTTATATATGTTGAAGGGGTGGGTTACATGTAGAGTCCAACTCGGACTTAAGACTTAACTATTCTGACTTCTCTCCATGGACTTCTTAATGTTTCGGGCTTCTTAACTGCCTGGCTTAACTGTCCGACTTAATTGTCTGCTTAACTATCTGACTTATATGACTGTGTCTGCCGGGTTACATGACTGTGTCTGTCGGCTTACATGACTGTGTCCGCCGGCTTACATGACTGTGTCCGTCGGCTTAACCTTCTTAACTGTTCCCGCTGGCTTAACCTCTGGTTTAAACAATCTGCCAGCTTACCAATGAAATACCAAGTCCCAGCCGGGTCATATCTCCGGCCGGGTCATACCGCGGGGTATATCCCTGACAAAGCCCATGTATTTTTTCAATAGGAGGTAAATTTTTAACATCATCAGCTTTAATACCTTTTCCTTCATAGATTTCTTTGTGTCTTGCATATCTTTAGGACTGAGATATAATATACCCCTCTTCTTCGGAGTGGGTTTAGGCGGTGATTCAGGAAGAGTCCAATCATCATAGTTTTTCAATATGTTATTCAATAATTCCTCAGCTTGTCCAACAGTTCGTCCCCTAAAAACACAACCAACACAACTATTTAGGAAGTCCCTAGAAGCATCGGTTAGTCCATTATAGAAGATATCAAGTATTTCATTTTTCTTAAGAGGATGATCAGGCAAAGCATTAAGTAACTGGCAAACCCTCCCCCAAGCTTGTGGGAGACTCTCTTCTTTAATTTGAACAAAGTTAAATATTTCCTGTAAGGCAGCTTGTTTCTTATGAGCAGGAAAATATTTTTCAGAGAAGTAATAAATCATATCCTGAGGACTACGCACACAACCAGGAGCAAGAGTATTGTACCAAGCTTTAGCATCACCCTTTAATGAGAACGGAAATAATTTGAGAATATAGTAATAGCGAGTTTTCTCATCATGAGTAAAAAGGGTGACTATGTCATTCAACTTAGTAAGATGTGCCACGGCAGTTTCAGTTTCATAACCATGGAAAGGATCAGATTCAACCAAAGTAATTAACTCTGGGTCGACAGAGAATTCATGATCCTTATCATTAATAAAGATAGGTGAAGTAGCAAACTTAGGATCACATTTCATTCTAGCATTCAGAGATTTTTCTTTATACTTGCATAATAATTTCTCTAGATCATCTCTATCCCTACAAGCAAGAATATCTCTAGTTGTCTCCTCACTCATAACATAACCTTTCGGTACCTTAGGCAATTCATATCTAGGAGGGGTAGTTCTAGCAGGTGTTTCAGGAGTTTCAGTTTCAAGCTCATCATCAGATTCAACAACATCATGTTGTATAACTCAAGCAATTTGTTTATCAAGAAAGTCACCAAGTGGCATATCATCATTAAGCAAGGTACTAGCATCATAATAAGCATTATTCATAACATAGGTAGCATCATCAATAACTTGCGACATATCAGAATTAATAGCATGTGGTGGTGTTGCAAGTTTACTTATAACAGAAGGTGAATCTAAAGCAGAACTGGATGGCAGTTTCTTACCTCCCCTCGCCTTTGAGGGAAATATCTTGGTCTTAGCATCCTTCAGATTCTTCATAATGATAATATGATAACAATCCCAAGTGACTCAATAAATATAGCTATGCTCCCCGGCAACGGTGCCAGAAAAAGGTCTTGATAACCCACAAGTATAGGGGATCGCAACAGTTTTCGAGGGTAGAGTATTCAACCCAAATTTCTAGATTCGACACAAGGGGAGCCAAAAGAATATTTGAAGGTATTAGTAGTTGAGTTGTCAATTCAACCACACCTGGAGATTAATTATCTGCAGCAAAGTGATCATTAGCAAAGTAGTATGATAGTTTTGATAATAGTAGCAACAATAACGGTAACAGTAACAGTGATAGCAATAGTTTTGTAGCAAGTGTAACAATGATGATAGCAGCAGTAACTTAGCAAGAACAATATAAGGTAAATTCGTAGGCATTGGATCGGTGACTTGTTGGATGATAATGATATTCATCATGAGACAGTTATAACCTAGGGCGATATGACACTAGCTCAAGTTCGTCAGTATAATGTAGGCATGTATTCCGCAAATAGTCATACGTGCTTATGGAAAGAACTTGCATGACATCTTTTGTCCTACCCTCCCGTGACAGTGGGGTCCATATTGGAAATTAAGAGATATTAAGGCCTCCTTTTAATAGAGAACCGGAACAAAGCATTAACACATAGTGTATACATGAACTCCTCAAACTACGGTCATCACCGGGAGTGGTCCCGATTGTTGTCACTCCGGGGTTGCCGGATCATAACATGGAGTAGGTGACTATAACTTGCAAGTTCGGATCTAGAACATGGATATATAATGGTGATCACATAAATGGTTCAGTCTGAAATCATGGCACGCGGGCCCAGAGTGACAAGCATTAAGGATGGCAAAGTCATAGCAACATCAATCTTAGAACATAGTGGATACTAGGGATCAAGCCCTAACAAAACTAACTCGATTACACGATGAATCTCATCCAACTCCTCACCGATCAGCGAGCCTATGAAGGAATTACTCACTCCCGGTGGGGAGCATCATGGAATTGGCAATGGAGAAGGGTTGGTAATGACGAAGAACGGAGATCCCCCTCTCTGGAGCCCCAAACGGACTCTAGATATGGCCTCCCGGTGAAGAACAGGAGGTGACGGCGGCTCCGTCTTGTGGATCACGATTATTCTTTCTCCCTGATTTTTTCTGGAAAAATAGGATTTTATAGCATCGGTTTCAGGGTCTGCGGGGCCACCAGGTGGGGACAACCCACCTGGGCGCTCTAGGAGAGGGGGGCGCGCCCTGGTGGGTTGTGCCCACCCAGGTGCCCCTCTCCGGTGGATCTTGGCTCTAGAAATTCTTATTTATTGCATAAAAATTCCTTGCAAAGTTTTGTTCCATTCCGAGAACTTTTATTTCTGCACAAAAACAACACCATGATAGTTCTGCTGAAAACAGCATCAGTCCGGGGTTAGTTTCATTCAAATCATGCAAATTAGAGTCCAAAACAAGAGGAAAAGTGCTAGGAAAAGTAGATACGTTGGTGACGTATCATTCTCCTAGTGCATTTATTGTCAATCTAACCCTGCCATCCAAAAAACTCTTTGGATGGAGTTAGTTCAGGGTTAGTCATGAGCTAGAAACTAACTCTAACCTCTAGCTAAGTTGAGTATCCAAACAGGGTTGTGTTGTTGTTGTTGTTGTTGTTGTTGTAGTTGTTGTTGTTGTTGATGTTGCTCTTCTACGTATATCTAGACATCATCAGATCATTAATGTAACACTCTTCCTTGTTGCTATGTAGCCTAGGATTGCATATTTAGGCATTAAGTACAGTGCATGTTGCTATGTAGCCTCGGATATATTACATATGGCCCTTGTTAACCTAACGATAAATGGGTTGCAGATATATTCAGTTAAAAGTCTGATTCACTGATTAGTCCCTTATCAGCCCCGGCCTATATGGTACCAGCTACCGATATCCTGAACAATGAGCATATATAAGCCATGGGATGAAACTAACCTCAATGGAAAACATCAGTCGTTCCCAAAATTTTCATGTGTAGATACATCGAGAAGCATGTTAAGCACAACAGGCTAAACATCAACCAAAATTATCCATGGCAGAAAAAATAATCTCCAAAAGATAGCTTCAGTGTGCAGGTTTAAGCACGCTAGTAAAGCAAAACAAGTGGAAAGGTGTGTTAACTGCAACAGGCCTAACATTTAACAACAAGCAAACTTAGTCATTAAACGAGTATTGTGTCGGTCTAAGTATAGTGGTTATTGTTAAAAAATGGAAAGGCGTGTTAACTTCAAGATGCAACAACCAAATGTAGTCATTCATAGTGGTAGTGTTGAAACTGGTACTGATGAAATTGAACTGCACAGTTCATACTTGCACATATAGAACATCATGTTGTGAATAACTATAATAAACAAGGCATACTACGAACAACCAAAGATATCATTTGAAACTGGACATATGCTAACTACAAACAACCGAACAATCAAAAAACTTTAAAAGAGGCATATGCTAGCTATGACAGGCTTAACAACAAGCAAATATATGCACTCCTATCGGTATGTTTAAAACTGGATTGATGAAATGTACTGCACAGTAAATAATTGCACATATAGAGCATCACATTGTGAACAACTGAAATAAACAAGGCATGCTGCAAACAACCAGATATAGCAATTAAAACTAGACATATTCTCACTACACTACAAAAGGGACTCGAGAAAACAAATCATGGGTTTCCCCCTATGAAGAGGCACGGCAAAACAAATCATGGGTTTCCTCACTTGTCACAGATGGGATCGTTCCCGTGGGAAGAGCACGGACCCTGGACGCGCTCCATGTTATCGCAGATGGGCTCCTTCCCCTTGGAAGAGCATGGCTGTAGGGTGCCCTCCTTGATGTCACAGACGGGCGCTTTCCCCTTGGAAGAGCCGGAGAGGGTGCCCTCCTCGTGGCCGCCGTCGATGAGGTCTGACTTGGAAGCTGTGGATCCCAAGCTAGCATCGCAGAACGTGTCCTTTAGAAATGACAAAAGAGTCTTGATGGCGATGTAGGATGGCAAATTGTTGACGGCGAGCCAAAGGAGATCAACGGCGGGGCCATGGATGAGATCAACGGCAGTTGAACCCGAGGGGTTGGGGGTGGGTCACTTAACCTGTGACATAGCCCGCCTCAGGTCACCGTTGTCGATGACCTCGATGTCATAGCCGGCGGCCGAGACATGCCCGCATACTCTAGCCCGCTGCTTGAGTGCCTGCTGCCAGTAATGGCCATCAGCTTCTTCGGCGACGTCAGGCGAAGAGACCGCGATACACCTATTTTGGGCCAGTCGCTCCTCGAGCTCCATGGGAAGCGTAGCCGGGCTTAGGCTGCGGCGCTCTGGAGTGGGGGATGGGGATGGGGATCTGTGTGAAAGGGAGCATTTGGTAGGCGTCATCTATGAAACTCAGGGCGGCCTAGGTATGGAGATCGGTGCTTAAGCTGCATGGGCAACCCGGCAGATGCTGACAACGGAGGCCTTGCGGTGGCGGAGGGGACCTTGCTAGGGTTTCGAGCGAGGGAGGGTGTGTGTGTGCACACGCCCAAGGAGGTTTTTGGTGTGT
>NC_041388.1:106042486-106043260 GCF_002162155.2 Triticum dicoccoides
GGGGGGGGTGTTTGAGGAAATGACACGGGTACTGAAAATTTTACTATGCGGGAGTGAAATGCCGAGGCTATTGAAAATTTTGATGATGGTGCATCGCACATGGTCCAGAGATAACAACCGTGTGTTATGAAACAGAAAAACCCTCGAGGCTGGCAGATATTTTCGAGGGATGCAGGCGAGATTGGGAACAAGAAACATCAAACATGGCCGAAACACAATAACCGTGTGTTATCAAACAGAAAAAAGCTGCAAGCAGGTAGATATTTTTGAGAGGGGAAGCCTCGTGGAGCCCAATGCACACGGTTAGTTTGAGTGAACCGTGTCTGTTGCGTCATCCGACTTGTCTAATGTTCATAAATTTGGCGAAAAATGACGTGGGAGAGGGTCAGAACATGAACACACTTGCATGTGGACCAAATTTGTGTATGAAAAGGGTGGTTTGATTTTCAAATACCAAATGCAACTTCGATGTGGCACCTATATCACAAGGCGCACGGTATTGGTTGCCCCCACCCCCTCGTGTCGGCATGAAGGGAATCCTAAGCTATGAATGCATGCCCCCTCCCCCCCCAACCGAGGTTATCCAGAAGCACCGACGCCGGACTAAGCCCCAGGCCGACTCGTTAGTGGTCCGGAATTTTTCACACTTATTCAATCTGTGAACTGTGATGATAACTCTAAGGTCTATCTTTTAGTCCGGCCTGCGATCTTCCCCCACTGTCTTCGTCCTTGGGGGATCTGCCACCGGAGATGATGGAGAGTGGATCGCCTCCA
>NC_041388.1:106043547-106067361 GCF_002162155.2 Triticum dicoccoides
GCGATTTTATGGCGCCAGAGGGTAATACCTTGGCTGCCAGGGGAGACGGCCCCCATGAATACCGGCGACGGGGGACCCGGTCAATCCGCCCCCCAGCCGTAGACTACTCCGGAGACCCACACGGCACCGGGTTCTAATGAACGACCCCCTATAGGAGAAGAGGGAGCGGCGACCTCTGCTAATCCGAAGGTGCCAAATACAACGGCGGATGCACTTCAAAGTGCATCCGTCCTAGACGAGCACCGCATCCTGATGGGTATGGTGTCTCAGAAGATTCAGTCCGTCAAGAGCGGGCTGAACAAAGCCATCTCGAGCCAGCTAGCAGGGTTCGAGGTACGCAATGTAATGTTTTTGGCCATTTTTATGAGAAATATGCATGTACATAGATAGTAGCCCCTGAGACTCTGATCGGTTTTTTGAAACAACAATGAGCAGAGGATCGATAATCAATTATCAGGTGATAACACACTATTTTATTTGGATTAAAACAAGCTTTGCTGTTGGTGGCGACTGCCCAGTCAGCAGAAGTTTTCAAACTCGAGCGAAAACTGGAGCGAACCGATGAGGACCTAGTCCTTGTTAACACGCGGCTCGACCAGGCGCAAGGTATAAGATACATCTTACTGTATGCCTGCTTATGTCCGTGGTTTTTGTAGAAATTCAAGAGCTGTAATGTGCGTGTTTGTACAGATGGTGCCACCGCGGTGGAAGCCCTCAGGGGAGAGCTTGCTCAAGCCAAGGAGGAAGCAAGGGTAAGCAAGGCGGCCACCGATAAAGCGGCTGCAGACTTGATGGATTAACAGGCCGCTCGGCGCCGTGTTGAGGAACGGGTGACCGAGATGGATCAAAAACTCAAGGACACCGCCGCCAAGTGCGAGTCCATGGAAACAGAAAATAAGGCGAAGGGGACCGAACTCGCCAAGGCCCTTCAAGACGCTTCGGAGGTGCGGTCTGAATCCCGCGCAGTGCGCGAGGAAATCCGTCAAACCAGTCAGATAGCGGCTGGTAAGCCTTTTCTTTTACAAGCTAAATTTGGGGACCAGAAGTATGCCTTGCTTAATCAACTTTGGAGTTCTCCAGACGCATATGCGGGTCTGCCGAAGAGTGCAGCGGCCGCCGCCCAATTCTTCCAGGCCCAGGAGGGGTACGCAACGGAGAAGCTCTTCTGGTCGTAGTTTGTGGAGCAGGAGCAACCCTTGCTGCTAAATGACCAGATGGTACAATGGGCGGAGCTGCATAAGATGTCCAGTGCGGCCATGAAGGACATCATAGTCCGGTTGTGGCCAGCCGAAGCCATTCCGGATAGCTACTTCAGCCTCGTGCGGCGTCTCGTCGATGCACTGCCTCGGATTGACGCTGTCAAGAGGTGGTCATATATAGAAGGAGCGCCTATGGCTTTCGCCCATGTCAAGAAGCACTGGGTGAAAATGAATGCCGAAAAGGTGGCAGTTGAGGGTCCTCCCAAAAGCAAGGCCCACCGCATACCGGAGCACTAGTTGGAGGACGTGCTAAAGGGTGCGCGCCTTATAGAGGGCCAATGCTCTAAGGACGTAGTGTTCGAATAAAAGAGTCCGAACTGTCCGGGGGTTTGTATTATGTACTAAGTTTTTGTAATATATTCATTCCTTGATGAAAAAGTTTTTATGCTCCTGTGTGGCCGTTTATTATATCTGAGAGTTCCCAGTCGTCGGCTTCAACCCCCATGTAGATGCTATTGGGGTGTTCGGAATTGCACATGACTACACTTAACCCAACGTCTTGGTCCTTAAAGGAGGTGTGAGTGCGGCGAACCAGGCAATCAGACTATTCGGTTTATTGCTCTCACTTAGCTATAGGAGTTTGACAATGGGTCTATTTAGGTAGCCCCTGGTATGTATGCGGCTACCAAGATGCATATGCGTTACATATGTGACCGGAAAATGGTCCTTCGTGTAATACGGAAAAATCGCTAACGATTGTAATGAATCATCGAGTGGCTGACCAGCTCTCGCCGCATCATGACAACCAGTTTTCGGCTTTCTCTACTGAGGTGTTTAACCAGACGAACGAGAAACACAATCACAGTAGTTCTCCCTTTATGACCCTAGCCGATCAGGCGGAACGTAAGGTAGCAAGCACAGGAGCCAGGCAACCCAACTATTGACCAAAGACATGATTCGGTGCCAATGCATATAATGCCGAGATCAGGACGCCAAATTGTGTTGTAAAGTTGTTCGGACTTTTTGTTTGGCAACACGTATCTTGCCTCATAGAGCCCCTGGCGATTTTGTGCCGAGGTGTGTGAGACAACTTTAACAGGCAGAATAAGGTCTATAAGTAAAGACAATACCAAATAAGAATTTTGGTTCACTAAAATCTAATTGATACGTCAAAACGTAATCTTACAGAAGGTACCATAATCACCAAGGCCATTTTACATGTTGGGGGTCTAGGGCTAAGGGGAAAGCTCTATACAGGTTCTTGAATAAAGTTGTGGTCTGCAAAATGCTTTGCACCTTCGTGTCGCACGTCCGCGCTGCTTCCGCCCGCGTAAGAAAGATTCCTTTAGAGGAATGATCTTCGGCCATGTATACGAAACCAGACTCGGAAAGAGTCCTCGTGGGTCCGAAGAATGAGTAGGTTTTGATTCACCTGTGGTAAAAGGAAAAGATGATTAAATAAAAAAGGGGGGCGTATAAGGTCGAACCGTGTTATAGGCTTGTCCGTATATTTCCTCCGCCGATGCCCAAGGTATTTTGAGTGCATAATTACGCACGCGCAGCACGAATTTCGCTGATGTTTGTGGCGGTCGACGGAGGCGAAGCTGCTAATCCAGCCCTGAAGTTGCCAGGCTGTCGGCATGCTGAACTGATCGGCCTTGCGCGGTGAGGTCCGGTGGCTTAATAGCCGATGAGGTGTGCGGCTTGATAGGGCCGCTTTGTACATCGGCCGCGATGGCCGCGGTATGCTTCTCAGTACGAAGGGAGCGCTTCATGTTTCCATTGATTGTAATGACGCCACGTGGACCGGGCATCTTGAGCTTCAAGTAGGCGTAGTGTGGGACCGCGTTGAAGCGGGCGAAAGAGGTTCGTCCGAGCAATGCGTGATAGCCTCTACAGAAGGGGACGATGTCGAGGATCAAGTCTTCGCTTTGGAAGTTGTCTGGCGAGCCGAAGACGACTTCCAGCGTGATTGAGCATGTACAGCAGGCCTCTACGCCAGGTATTACTCCTTTGAAGGTAGTTCTAGTGGGCTTGATTCTTGACGGATCAACGCCCATTTTGCGGACAGTGTCTTGATAAAGTAGGTTGAGACTGCTGCCGCCATCCATGAGGACTCGGGTAAGGTGGAATCCGCCGATGATTGGGTCGAGGACTAGAGCTGCTTACCTCCATGACAGATACTGGTTGGGTGGTCCTTTTGATCAAGGTGATCGGACAAGCCGACCATGGGTTGAATTTTAGGGCGACCAACTCTATAGCCTAAACGTCCTGTAGTGCGCGTTTGCGCTCTCTCTTAGGGATATGTGTGACATATATCATATTCACTATTTTTACCTCGGGGGAAATTGCTTCTGTCCCCCTTTGTTTGGTTGACGAGGCTCTTGGTCATTGTCATCGCTTGGTGATCCTTTTCCCTTATGTTCGGTGTTGAGTTTGTCGGCCTGCTTAAAGACCCAACAACTTCTGTTGGCATGATTGGTAGGTTTATCGGAGGTGCCATGAATCTGGCAAGGTCGATCCAGTATTCTGTCTAGACTAGATGGGCCATCTCTGTTTGCCTTGAATGGCTTCTTCCATTGGCCGGGTTTGGGGCCACTGAATCCGGCGTTGACCGCTGAGGGAGTCCTGGACTAAGGGGTCCTCGGGCGTCCGACCTGTTATCCATGGGCCGGACTGATGAGCTATGAAGACATGAAGGCCGAAGACTGCACCGTGTCCGGATTGACTCTACTTGGTGTGGAAGGAAAGCTTGGCTACCGAAGATTCCTTCTTATCTAACCGACTCCATGTAAACCCTAGATCCTCTCGGTGTCTATATAAACCGAAGGCGGTCATCCGGAAAGGACACCACATAAACTCATTACCATATTCATAGGCTAGACTTCTAGGGTTTAGCCATTACAATCTCGTGGTAGATCAACTCTTGTAATACTCATATTCATCAAGATCAACCAAGCAGGAAATAGGGTATTACCTCCATAGAGAGGGCCCGAACCTGGGTAAACATCGTGTCCCCTGTCTCCTGTTACCATCGATCCTAGACGCACAGTTCGGGACCCCCTACCCGAGATCCACTGGTTTTGACACTGACATTGGTGCTTCCATTGAGAGTTATACTATGTCGTCGATGAAAGGCTCGATGGCTCGCCTTGTCGTTAAATACAACGTTACCGCGGGGGTAGTTTTGGCCCCGGGCCAAACCCTCCGGCTGGGCGATTTTACTATGATCGCCCTTTCGGTTGCGGAGCCGATGATGACCTCTCGGGCCATTGAAAATCCCCTTCGCATCAACTCCGAGCACTCCAAGCAGATGGATCCGATTGAGTTTTCGTCCTTAAATGATCTCCTAGATCGCATCGCCACTTTGGGAATCGCCACAGATTATGATCAGATCGGGCCTAAAACCGATCAGGGAGAAACCGAAGCTCCACTTGGCACCCACCAGATCGCGGCAATCCTGGAACAGGACGGCGAGTCTTCTTCTATTAGCGTTCTGCAAAAACTGTGTGGACGAAGGAATACTCAACACCATCAATCGACGCTGCATACTCAAATTTGCTAACTTAGCAACAATTGTACAAAAATACTGCGTGATGGAAATCACATGGAAAACTCGGGCAGCTCGCTAGGAACCACCAGCCCCAACCCAACTTTCCCTACAAGCGAAAAGGGCGTACCCTCGGGGCACGCCCAGTCCAACAGTCAAAAAACACAAAGCCACTATACGGCACGGCACCGTTCTGGAAGGGTGGCTCGACGGCCCATGCAAAATACATACAACAACAGATATTGTAGCAACCCACAACCTTAGAGCATGTTGGATACTACGACAGGTAGCCAAGAGCGACGAGGACATCCTGATCAAGGACGCCCCAGAACAACACCCCCCAGAAGACGACGACCCAAGAGTATTTACAATCTTCGAGACATTCGCTTCAAATAACAAGTGAAAAAGGGCACTTGCGAGCTCAATGAAGTCTGCCAAATTGCTGTAACAAACCCATGGAACGACATGTCAATAACATTCAATGCCGATGACGAGCCGAAGTATAGAACAGTACGAGCACCAGCCGCATTAGTCCTCAGCCCCATCGTGGATGGGTTTCGACTCACCAAGGTCCTCATGGACGACGGCAGCGGACTAAATCTAATTTATGAGGACACACTCCATAAAATGGAAATAGACAGGAGCCGCATCAAACAAAGTAACACAACCTTCCGGGGAATTATTCCTAGTCGGGAGGTGCGGTGCGCGGGCAATATCACACTTGACGTGGTATTCGGATCGTTGGAGAACTATCGGTCCGAAGAAATAACCTTCCAAGTGGCCCCTTTCAGCAGCGGATATGACGCCCAGTTGGGGCGGGATGCTTTTACATGCTTCCAAGCTATACCTCACTACGGATATATGAAGCTCAAAATGCCCGGACCAAACGGTATAATCACTCTCATCAGTGATCCGGACATAGCACTCCGCACTGAAAACAAAACCGCATCCCTGGCCCTGGAGGCGCTATCCGAAGCCCTCGCGGCCGAAGAATTAACCGCACTACGCTCCATAATGGACAGGGATGATGTGATCCTCGAAAAACGCTCCAAATCCGCCTCGTTTAAACTGACAGAAGAGATAATCAAATTCCAGGTCCACCCAACGGACCCCAAGAAGACAGCATCCATCGGAGCTCAACTAAACCCAACAGTTGACGCCGCACTACGAGAATTCCTGCGCGAAAACTGGGACATATTTGCCTAGAACCCTTCGGATATGCCAGGGATCCCACGCAAGCTGGCCAAACATAGCCTCCATATATTAAAGGGGTTTAAACCAGTTAAGCAAGCACGGTGGCGCTTTTTCAAACCCAAGCGACAAGCCATGGGGGAGGAGCTGGCCAAACTCATCGAGGCCGGATTCATTAGAGAAATCAAACATCCAGACTGGCTGGCTGGCAAACCTGGTGATGGTACCAAAGAAGGACAAATCCTGGAGCATGTGCGTCAATTTCAAAGACCTCAACAAAGCCTGCCCTAAGGATCCCTTCCCCCTCCCCCGCATTGATCAAATCATTGATGCCCCCGCAGGACACGACTCACTGTGTTTCCTCGATGCATACTCCGGATACCATCAAATCAAAATGAAGGAATCCGATCAAGCTGCAACAGCATTTATTACCCCATATGGGCCGTTCTGCTTCAATACCATGCCCTTCGAGCTCAAGAACACCGGCGCCACATATCAACGCATGATTCAAACATGCCTGGAGAAACGGATCGGCAAAATAGTAAAAGCTTACGTTGATGACGTCGTCATCAAAACCAGGCACGTGGAAACACTAATAGGCGACTTACGTCTTACATTCGACAACCTCAGGGCGTATGACATTAAGCTCAACCCAGAAAAGTGTGTCTTCGGCGTCCCCGCTGGAAAACTACTTGGCTTTATCGTTTCTAATAGAGGAATCGAAGCAAACCCAGCCAAAATACGAGCTTTGTCACAATTGGCTAAGCCAATAGACCTCAAGCAAGTTCAAAAACTTGCAGGTTGCGTGGCAGCTCTAAGCCGCTTTATCTCCAGATTAGGAGAAAAGGCATTGCCTCTCTATCGCCTTCTATGGCGAACCGTCCACTTCGAGTGGACGGACGTGGCAACAGCCGGATTAGAAGAAATAAAAACCCTTCTTGCGAGCAATCCAATCCTAGCCGCACCAAACTCCGGTGAACTGATGTTATTGTACATATCGGCAACACATCAGGTGGTGAGCGCCGTACTCGTTGTTGAACGAGAACAGGACGGACATAAATTCCCGCTTCAGAAGCCAGTATACTACGTATCTACTGTCCTTACACCATGCAAATCCCGGTACCCTCATTATCAAAAAATAGCATACACGGTCTTCATGGCATCCCGGAAGCTCCGTCACTACTTCCAGGAGTGTTCAATCACGATGGCCTCCGAAGGGCCACTCAACGACATTATAAATAACCGGGATGCTACGGGCCGGATTGCCAAATGGTCCATTGAGCTCCTGCCATTTGACATTACATACAAACCACGTCGACCTATCAAATCCCAAGTACTGGCCGACTTCATCGCCGAATGGACAAAGGCCGAACTCCCTAAAGAGTACGGCACATACTCCAATTGGGTCATGCACTTCGACGGCTCCAAAATGCTGGCATGGTTAGGAGCGTATGTCATCTTAACGTCCCCTACCGGAGACATCATCCAGTATGTTCTCCAAATACAATACACAGACTCCAATAATGCAGCCAAATACGAGGCCTTATTGCATGGTCTCCGGATGGCTGTCTCCATGGGCATACAACGCCTAGAAGTGCGCGGGGACTCAAACCTTGAAATATCTCAAATAAATGGAGATTTCGATGCTAAAGATCCGAAGATGGCAGCATATTGTAACGCAGTCATGAAAATGTCAGCCTGGTTCGAGGGGCTCGAGTTCCATCATGTGGCTCGAGAAAGTAATCAAGCGGCAGATGCTCTTGCTCGTATTGGCACTAAGCATGACCCCGTCCCACCTAATATCTTCCTAGAAAGGCTCTTTAAGCCATCCGTGGTGTGGCAGGGGAAAACGACAATGCTAGTCCGGACCCAAACATAACCCCAGATCCCCGAAACATCGACATAACACCATCGGCGCATCTCATCATGGCAGTCATTGCCCCATGGACCGAACCCTTCCTAGCCTACCTTAATATGAAGGAGCTTTCTTGAGGACCAAAATGAGGCCCGCTGCATTGTCCGGCGCTCGAAGGCCTACAAGGTTCATGATGGAGAGCTCTAAAAGAAAAGCGCCACCGGAGTCCTTCAACGATGTATATCTGAGGAAGAGGGGCGGCAGCTCTTGGCTGAAATTCATGTCGGACTCGGGGGGCACCACGCCGCAGCTCGGGCCCTTGTTAGCAAGGCTTTTCGTGCAGGGTTTTATTGGCCGACGGCCCGAGCGGATGCACAGGACCTTGTCCAACATTGCGTCGGATGCCAACTCTTTGCCAATCAAAGCCATATGCCCCTCCACTGCCCTACAAACAGTCCCCATCACTTGGCCTTTCATGGTCTGGGGACTTGACATGGTTGGACCCCTTAAAGGGGGAAGCCATAAGAAAAAATATCTGCTGGTTATGGTGGACAAATTCACTAAGTGGATAGAGGCTAAACCGGTCAAAACGGCTGAGTCCGGCCCGATGATAGACTTCATATGTGATGTTGTGCACCGTTATGGTGGCCCACACGGCATCATCACTGACAACGGCTCCAATTTCACAGCCGACGAGGTAAAAACCCTATGTACTAATCTGGGTATTAAACTAGATTACGCCTCCGCCTACCACCCACAAACCAACGGTCAAGTCGAACGCGCCAACGGTCTTATTATGAGCGGCATCAAGCCCAGACTAGTGCGGTCTTTAAAAGAATCAGACAAGCACTAGGTTGAGCAGCTCGACTCCGTACTCTGGGGGCTGCGGACCACGCCCAACCGTACTATCGGGTACACACCATTCTTCATGGTGTATGGTGCAGAGGTCGTATTGCCCTGCGATATTATTCACGACTCACCTAGAGTGCGTATGTATGAAGAGAGAGAAGCCGAGCTCGATCGGCAGGACAGCCTAGATGCCCTGGAGGAGGAACGCGATGTCGCAAAAGCCCGTTCAGCAGTTTACCAACAACAGGCTCGAAGATATCAAAGCAGAGAAGTACGTGCCAAGACTTACAACGTTGGCGAACTAGTTCTGCGGCTCCCGGGGAATAAAAAGGACAAACTCAAGCCCAAATGGGAGGGTCCCTTCATAATTGACGAAGTTCTCACGGAGGAGCGTACCGTCTTCGCGGTGCATCAGACAATCGCCTCGAGCCGAACCCCTGGAACGCGGCCAGACTCCGGAGATTCTACGCCTAGCGCTCAACCCCTTGTTCGTCTCCTCCTCCCCTATAGTGTCCATTGTTTTTTCTCTCTTCTCCGATTACTTTCTTCTTTCTCGCTTTAAAGCTTTAGTGTGGCTAGACCGCACACCATTGGCACATACATCTCCAAACATGTACACCACTTGTACCCGGGGGCTTCTCGGACAAAAGTTCTTGTCATTCCTTGAGCATCAAGCTCCTCACATATGAGTTTTCCCATATGTACCTTTTCTTTGCCATTATAAGCATCGATATGACTTAAGTTTTGGCCAAGCTGGGTTGCCTGGCTCCTGTGCTTATGCCCTACATTCCCGTTAGTTCGGCTAGGGCATAAAGGGAGCACCTCTGCGATTGTTACCGCCAGGTCATCCGGATGTGTACCTTAGACTAGGTGAAGCCGAAAGCTAGCGTTCTTAAGGGAATATTCGGTCGGCGAATTAAAGATGTTTTTAAGCTCACTCCATCATGCACCCCCAGAAGTTATACAAATCATGGTGCTCACATCACAACTCAGACATGCGCATTAAATGCATGCACACCCAGGGAAAGGAACCCTTAACGGAACTATTCTCTCTGGAAGATGTTTCTTATGATATCAATGTCATATAACATAGCTAGCTGGATACAACTTGTCTGTTCAAGCAATTATGACCCCTACGCCTAGTTTTCCAGGCATACCTCGGCCTATTCGGCTGTGACGGTATTCGGAAACACTCCGCACCTTCGAGATTGGAGGCTGAAGCGAAAAGGTCTGCCATGACAAATGATATACAATTCAGCTAGATGAGGAAAGTACACAGTCAATTGGACTCGAAAACCTCCTCCTCTACACCTTCCAACAGGCAGTCTAACTTACAATCCTGTTGGGAATATTTGGCGGCCACCTCTACTTGGTCATATACTAAACTAACGGGAATTTCTTCCCCATTTGACCCTACTGGTCCGACTCTAGCCATGTGATTAGGATCCAGCCTGGTATATCGTGTCTTCACCGTGGCCCAGGCCTCTCGCGCACCCTCGCGGCATGTCGATATCTTCCACAGCCGGATACGCCGCTGCGCTCCCTTGAATAGCTCTACCAGCTGCTCCATGCTTCCTGGAGGGGGGTCGGATGGCCATAAAGCCTTGGCTACACTCTGCATCGCCTGCCGAGCTTGCTCGTGCAACTGCGACAACCCTTGCAGAAGATCACTCGATGATCCAGACACCTCCTCTTCGGGGCGGTTCGTCAAAACACCTGCAATTACAGCTATATCAGTTCCCGTTACCTCCAAAACTGTTATAAAACAAAAGTGGCTACATACTGAATATGCCACCTCGCAGCTTCTTGTTCTCCTTCACAGAGTCAGCTAGCTGAGCTCGCACATCTTTCAGTTCTTCGCCCAGTTTGGAGTTCGAGTCCTAGAGTTTCTTTTTCTCCTGAACGACTTTTGTCAATACACGTTGGCCCACTGCTAGTAGCTTTTTGGCTCTGCGTTCTTCGCTTCGAGCGGCGTCCAGCTGCTCTTGTACTTGGTCTACGGCCGAACACAAAGATTAGCACCCAGATCCGCACTATTGGTGTATCATTATGAATTTTCGATAGAAGGAAACATTACCGGGAGATGCCTTGTATTTCTCCAGTTCGGCATTGGCAGCAAGCAGCCGGCGCTGACACTTTTCCAGCTCCTGAGCTAGCTGGGTGTTCTTCTCTATAAGCACCTGGTAATACATTGATCCTTAAATCAGTTGTTTCAACTCCTTTAAGTCTCGGGGGCTACTCACATATGGTTATCATAGTCAAACAAAATAAATTTACCTGCACATCTTTCAAATGTTGCTTTGTGGCCCTGTTAATCCCATCTCTAGCAGCTCGGATGTACGCATTGGCCGAGTTGAAGGCGTTAAATGACTCTTCTGAAAAGCCAGGGTCTTGTAAAATGGCCCGGCGGCGCAGATGATTCATCGCCCTTTCCACTTCCGAGTTGGTGACGGATACATCATCCAAGTCCTCGGTTGGAGGACAGTCCGGCTTCGCCTCTGTATCGGCCCCCGTCTTCATGGCAGGATTTGAATCCTGGCTGCGGGAAGTACGGCCGCTCGAGCCTCCAGATACAGTCCGGCGCGTTTTTCTCCTGACACATGAATAACAGGAGGGTCACAGTTGGACGTGACTGCTCAGGTGCAGGTTGGCGAATTCATACCTCTTCGATGAGGGCACAGCCGTATCTGCGTTTGCTTTCCTCTTGGAAGACTCGCCCGAAGTGGGGGGCGCCCTCTTCGGAGGTACCCCTGGAGTAGTACGGCACGCCGAACCCTTCCCCTTTTGAGCACAAGATAGTGCGGTGGGTAAGAAGGAAGGAGGGATCTCTTTTGAATAAGGTGTGTTCGGATCACTTACGTGTGAAGCCGGAAGAAGACCGGGGTAGTCGGCGATGATGGCCACTTCTGTGCCATCGTAGTTCCTATGGTAAAACACCCCCTCCGCAAGCACCACAAATATATCCGGATGCTCTTCGAACCCGGGATCAAGCTCCTAGTTGTGGTCCTCTGGCTATGGGGCGGGACTATAAAATCCCTCTATGACCTTTCACCAGTGCTGTCATAAGCAAACAAGCTAGAAGTTTATCAAAGGCAATTCGGAGATGGAAGAAGTAAAAACGGAGGGGTCGGACCTTACCCAGGTGGGAGGGTTATACATAGAGTAACCATCTCTAGATTTGATGCGGAGAAATTCCTTTTCCTCCTCTTTGAACAGTTCGACTAATATTTTAGCCAAATCGGCAGGGGTATCCGAACCCTTCTGGCCGCAGCGGGAGGCGTCGTCCTCCCCATTGTATTGCCACATGGGAAGCCCTCTGTATTGGAGTGGCTGAACCCCTCGCGCTATGGAAATTGCCATAACCTCGATTATTGTGAGTCCGGACTGGGTGAGCTCTTTTATCCTACTCATCAGCTGACGAACCTTCGTGCCTTCTTCCTCTTCAAGACTCCAGGGACGCTAACTGTGGCGTTTCTTCAGTGGGACGCGTGCAAATTTAGGAAGACCCTTTCGAATCAGGTCAGGAAGTGCAACATCCTCTATATAAAACCATTCGGAGGGCCATTCGTTAGGTGCCTTCCTTGGTGTGCCGGACGGATATCCGGTATCGGTGATGCGCCATACTTCGGCTCTGCCCACTTCAAATATTGACCCTTCGTGATTGCGCGGGACGAGACAGAACAACTTCATCCACAACTCGAAATGAGCCTCGACGCCCAGGAAAAGTTCGCATAAAATGATGTAACCCGCAATGTGCAGAATAGAGGCCGGAGTGAAGTTGTGCACCTGGAGGCCGTAGTATTCCAGAAGCCCTCGGAGGAACAAATGGATTGGAAATCCAACACCTCTCAGCAGGTAGGGGACAAAACACACTCGCTCCCCCCCGGACGGATTGGGGAAGTCCTCTACCTGAGTCCCCTCATTGAAGAAAGCTAGCCCCGTTCGAACAGGGACTAGATCTGCAGGGGAAGGAATCCCTGCGTTTGCAACTTCGTCAATCGACTATGAGACACGGAACACCTCTCCCACTCGCCTTTCTTTGGGCTGGGATGAGCGGAGGAGCTGGGAACACTAGCCATGCTAGAATAGTTTCTCCTGAGCAGTCTCTGGGGATTTCTTCTGCATAGCGCTGAATGGATCTGGGATCCAATCTCTTTAAATAGGCGCTATTCCTTGCATGGATGGGGTGCTATTCGCAAAATGGCCCTGACTTTCCACATTCACTCGACACGTGGAGGACAAAGATTATTCAACGCGCAGAAGCCAAGGAGGCGACATTGGATCAAATGCCAAATATATTACTTGGAGATCATCGAAGGAAGAACCCGCCTTGCAATGCCGAAGACAATATGTGTGCCGAGCACCTCGCTATTGAAGACTGGTTCGGGGGCTACTGAGGGAGTCCTGGACTAAGGTGTCCTCGGGCGTCCGGCCTGTTATCCATGGGCCGGACTGATGGGTTGTGAAGACGTGAAGGCCAAAGACTACACCGTGTCCGGATTGACTCTACTTGGCGTGGAAGGCAAGCTTGGCGACCGAAGATTCCTTCTTATGTAACCGACTCCATGTAAACCCTAGATCCTCTCGGTGTCTATATAAACCAAAGGGGGTCGTCCGAAAAGGACACCACATATACTCATTACCATATTCATAGGCTAGACTTCTAGGGTTTAGCCATTACGATCATGTGGTAGATCAACTCTTGTAATACTCATATTCATCAAGATCAATCAAGCAGGAAGTAGGGTATTACCTCCATAGAGAGGGCCCGAACCTGGGTAAACATCGTGTCCCCTGTCTCCTGTTACCATCGATCCTAGACACACAGTTCGGGACCCCCCTACCCGAGATCCACCGGTTTTGACACCAACAACCGCTGTGTCTTGGGCTCCTTCGTTATTGTTTTGACGCTTGTGTTTGTTGCGTCATGGCTTGCCGTTGCCGTCCCTGGCTTCGGAGGTTCCGGGGTCGCTGGTGTTGTTGCTTCTACGAGCGAGCCAGCTATCTTCTCCCGCGCAGAAGCGGGTCATATGTGTGGTAAGGGATGCCATGGACTTCGGCTTTTCTTGGCTGAGGTGTCGGGCGAGCCACTCGTCTCGGATGCTATGCTTGAAGGCGGCAAGGGCTTCGGCGTCTGGACAATCCACAATCTGGTTCTTTTTAGTGAGGAACCTGGTCCAGAGCTGTTGGGCCGATTCCCCAGCTTGCTGGATCATGTGACTAAGGTCATCGGAGTCTAGGGGCCGAACATAGGTACCTTGGAAGTTATCTCTGAATGCATCCTCCAGGTCTTCCCAGCTACCAATGGAATTTTCTGGTAGATTGTTCAGCCTGTGCTGTGCTGGTCCCTTAAGTTTGAGGGGAAGTGTAACGCCCCGAGACCGTTGCGCCAGGTGTCTTCCAGTTATTCGCTGTTGTTGCCTTGTCATTTGTTTGCGTGTCATGCATTTCATATCATGTCATCATGTGCATCAGATTTGCATACGTGTTCATCTCATGCATCCGAGCTTTTCCCCCGTTGTCCGTTTAGCAATCTGGCGCTCCTACGTCCTCCGGCGCCCCCTTTTGCCTCTTTCGTGTGCGGGGGTTAAACAGTCTTGGAATGGACCGAGATTTTCCAAGCGGCCTTGGTATACCACCGGTAGACCGCCTGTCAAGTTTCGTGCCATTTGGAGTCCGTTTGATACTCCAACGGTTAACCGGGGAACCGTAAAGGCCTCGTGTGTGTTGCAGCCCAACACCCCTCTAAAGTGGACCAATAACCCATCCAAACCCCCTCCATCCTCTCGGTCGTTCGATCATGATCGCATGGCCGAAAACCGCACTCCATTTGGACTCTCGTAGCTCCCTCTACCTATATATTTGCACCTCCCCCCGAAATTTCGCGGTGAAACCCTAGATCCATCTTCCCCGCACCGCCGGACATGTCCGCCCGGCGGCCGGACACGTCCACCGTCGCCCCTGCCCAATCCGGTGCCGCAACTTGTCTGTCGCCGTCGTCCCCGCGGTCGTGGCCCGTCGAGCCCATCGCGGGCCCGCGCGAGCCCGACCGCGCCCGGCGCCGGGCCCCGCCGCCGCCCTCGGGTTCCAAGCGCCGCCGCCCGCATCGCCTGACCTCGCCGCCTCTCGTCGTCGCTCCAGCCACCGGAGTTTCATCGGCGACCGAGCCCCAGGCCAGATCCGCCGCCCCTCTCCCTCCTTCTCTTCCTTCTCTCCCCTCACCTTCGCTCTCTGCCCGCAGGTGCGCCGCCCCACCATGGCCTCGAGCTCGCCAGCCCTGCCGGCGTCGGAGCTCCTCCGCTCGAGCCGTGGCCGGATCTGGGTTCCCCACACCCGGATCTGTCCGTTTTCGGTGCCTCCCGCGCGACCCCGACCTTCACATGCCCTCGCCCTTTCGCCGGAGATCGGATCCCCGCCGTCCTGCGTCCTGGCCGGCGCCGCCAACGACTGACGCCGCCCCTGCCTCTCCGCTCCCGTTCGGGATCGGGAGAAGGACGGTTGGGCCTTCCGCCGGCCTCGTGGGCCGCAGCGCCTCCAAGGCCCGCCTGCCTCCTCCTCCTTCCTGGGCCGAGCCCATTTGGGTGAGCCACCGCCGATGCCCTTATCTCTCGCTCCGTGCCTTTTTTACTATTCGACGCTCAGTGCTGAAACGACTAAGTCCTAGAAATTATTATGTCATATGCCTTTGTTCATCATACCATAACTCCTCATCCGTAGATCCGTTTTGCTTGCATGATATATCAAAATGTTCATCATGATGTGCTCTTCATTTTGTTCCATTGCACCATGCTTGTTTGAGCCCATCTTGATGCCCAAATGTCTGATGCAAGAGTGGTATAAAATGTTAGTTCCTGATTCTTATCAGTTTATGAGCATTTGTAATTTTTTGCCATGTTTAGTGTGTGCTGCATATGGGCATGAGCTCTACATGTGTTTTGGGCTATGCCATGCCATCTTTACAGGGGTGTATGCCATGTATTTTTGTGATCAATGTGGTGACTAGCACAAGCATGCAAAGTAGCTCTCGTGATATTGCTGATTTCAAGGACTTAGAAT
The DNA here is from genome assembly GCF_002162155.2 of Triticum dicoccoides. NCBI lineage: Eukaryota > Viridiplantae > Streptophyta > Magnoliopsida > Poales > Poaceae > Triticum > Triticum dicoccoides. Next base: position 106,059,248 of record NC_041388.1, read on the forward strand.
TTCACTAAGTCATTTCCCTGCTGTTATTTTTATGCCATGTGTCCATGTTGCTAAAGTGAGATCCATGCTTATTTTGAGTATGCTCGGTAAGGATGATTTTGACATATGGTTATGCTCTATCTGTCGGCGTTCTGGGAACGGGGGTCCCCAGACTTGCCTGCCTGCGGCCTGCCGCGTGGCTCAAAGGGGGCCCAGCACGGCCCGTCTTCATCAACACAGACCCAAGACCCTCGCGAGGGGCCAAGCCTTGCGGGGCGGACGACACGGAGCTTCCTCAGGCACGGCCTCATCAGGCTGGCTCGCGAGGAGGCGGAGAGATCAAGGCGGGGTACCTCACGAGGCGCCTGTGATGCAAGCCATGACGACCAAGGGCACCAGGCGGGCGCTAGCCCGCGCAGTGTCCTCCTTTCCTCTTTGGTGCAAAGGGAGCAAGCGCAGGCGAGAGCATCAAGCAAAGGCACCCGTTTCGGTGCAACGAGATCAAGACCAGTCCAACGGCAGGGAGGAAGTCATTGTGGAGCCCAAGCCAGTGTCACCACCAAAGCCTTTGGTAGGCGAGGACCAACTTTAGTCAGGATAAGTGTACCAGATGTTCCCCTTCAAAATGGCCAATTGTTGGCGCCCTTCCCACTAAATATTTGGGAAGAGGCCCAGGGCCTTTGCCTATAAATAGGGCTAGCTACCCACAGAAGAGGGGGATCGAGACCGAGATTGGATCACAATCGAGAAGAGAGAGAGAGAAGGGTGACTGAACTCCTCCTAGCAATTCATCGCCCCAGCCAAGAACAGACCCTCGCGAGGTTGTTCTTCCTTGTATTGCTCATCATCATCAGCCCAAGAGGCAATCCACCACACCACACACTGGAGTAGGGTATTACACCACAACGGTGGCCCGAACCAGTATAAACCCTGTGTCTCTTGTGCCGTTCTTTCCATAGCTTAGATCTTAGCGAGGCAGAGGGGTGCATGTAGGTAGAAGGCGAAATCTCCGCGCGCACCCTAGTGTTCGAACCTCAAGGGTCTGCCGGAACCCGAAATCCGACATTTGGCACGCCAGGTAGGGGTGCACCGGAATTTGTCTTCCACCACCCCGTTCTCCTCCGACCATCGCGTCCATGTCTGACGCTCGTCGGGCCCGCGCCGAGCGCCAGGCCGCTCTCGCCTCCCGCGTCGCCCAGACGGCTCCTGTCGGCGGGCGTCCTCGCCGTTACCCGTCACCTGCCGTCAACACCGCCACCGGCCCGGCGGGGGACGAGCTGCAAGCGTCGTCTCAGCATCCGTCCGTGCGGCAAGACGGCCGCACTGCTACTCCCTCGCTCACCCCAGCTGGTTCTTCATCGCGGTAAACGAGCTCCTGCGCTACCGTCCCGTCGACGACGTCTACGAAGAATGGCTCGACCGTGTCGCCGAGCTCGTCTGAGCCGCAGGGGGCTCTCCTGCGCCGTCCGTTCCGCTGCACCACACCCTGCCCCGCGCGTGCGACGAAGCTCCAGCGGCGCCTCGGCCGCCTCCTCCTCAAGAAGGCGCCATGGCTCCAAGGTGCATGGCCCCTGGGCGGAACCCGCTCCATCAGGTGCCAGCGCGGCAAGAGTAGAGCTTCCAAGAAGTCCCTCGCCCGCAAGAAGCTGCCCGGGCGCTCCCTGCTCCAGCACGTCGCGACCACGCTCCTGCTCCCGCACGTCAAGACCCCGCGCTGCTCCTAGTTGCGGCACGTCGGGACATGCAAGACCAAGCTCTCCGTCACCCAAGGCCTCCCATGGCCACAGCTGGCTGCCGTGCCTTCACCACCGAGCTACGCAGCGTCACGTGGCCCGGCAAGTTCAAGCCAGACCTGCCTCCTCGTTACGACGGCACGGTTGACCCTGCGGAGTTCCTCCAGCTCTATGAGCTGGGCATCGAAGCTGCGAATGGAGACGAGAAGGTCATGGCAAACTGGTTTCCCATGGCGCTCAAGGACGGGGCCCGCACCTGGCTCCTGAACCTGGCTCCAGGCACGATCTCCTCCTGGGACGAGATGCGCACCCGCTTCATCGCCAACTTCCAAGGTACTCGCGACCGGCCACCCGCCATGAGCGACATGCGCCGCATCAAGCAACAACCCGGAGAGACCCTGCAGAAGTACATCCAGCGCTTCAACAACGCACGCCTCAAGATTCCCAAGGTGACCGAGGATGCCATCATCTCAGCCTTCTCCGACGGCATGCGCGATGTCAAGATGAAGGAGGAGCTGGCGATGCATGAAGACCTGTGCACTTCCTTGGAGTTGTTCAACTTGGAAACCAAGTGCGCCAGGGCTGAGGAAGGGCGTCTCTCCCTCCTCGACCTGCCTGCTGCAGACCCAGAAGAGAAGAAGCCCAAGGCCAAGGATGTGAAGCGCAAGGGGGCTGCCGTGCTCACGGCAGAACCAGACACCAAGCAGGGCAGAGATCAGCCCAAACCTTCCAAGGGCAGTCGGTACTATGTGTACCACGACCTCCACACCCACAACACCAACGAATGTCAAGAGCTCCGAGCCGTGCGAGAAGGAAGGATCGGCCGTCGCCCCGACCGCGGTGACCGGGGCTACGGTCGAGGAGGAGGAAGGAACGCAGGACGCTGGGAAGACCGCTGCCCGCACCAAGGGTGGCGCGATCAACCTCACAAGGATCGCTGGCAAGACCCGCCTCGCAAGGGAGACTGGAGGGATCAGCCTCGCGAGGATCGCCCGCAAGGCAACGCAGGCCTCCCTCCGCTGCCGCCGCTGCCAAGGAGAAATGAGGACCGCAATCAGGACGAGGGGGCTGGGGGCTTCCAGGAGCCGCACGTGATCGCCTGCATCCTGGGCGGGACTCAAGCCCCAGCCTCTCAACGCATCTTCAAGCAGTTCGCCCGCGAAGTGAATGCAGTCCTCCCCAAGCTCGAAGCCACACGCCCTCTTAGGTGGTCGGCGTGCGCCATCACATTTAGCTCAGCAGATCAGCTCAAGTGTGCGGCCACAGCCGGAGTCCTCCCGATGCTTTGTTCCCCAATCATTAGCAAGGTGGTGGTCACCAGGACCCTCATCGATGGCGGGGCAGGGCTCAACGTCCTGTCCGTGGAAATATTCAACAATCTCCAAGTGCCCTACAACCAGCTTCAGCCAACCAAGCCTTTCTCCGGAGTCACCGACGGCTCCACGGTCCCGATTGGGCAGGTCCGCCTCCCTGTCACCTTCGGGGCACGCGACAACTACCGCACCGAGCTCATAGACTTTGACGTCGCCCACATTCGCCTGTCGTACAACGCCATCCTTGGGTACCCAACGCTGGCCAAGTTCATGGTCGTAACTCACCACGGCTACAACGTCCTCAAGATGCCAGGAAGTGGCGGAGTCATCACGGTACCCTGTGAAGAGAAGGACGTGGTGTGTTCCCTGGAACGAGCCTTTCAGGCCGCATCACTGGAAGACTCGGATCGCGGAAGCAGGAGGCTTCACGAGACCGCCCCCAAGAAGAAGAAGACATCGTCCGGCCCGACCCCTCAGGAGGCAGGCCCCTCAGGGCCCGCGCCTGCCCAGGGGGAACCTCCTTCCATCACATAGGAAAGCGCGCCCGGCGCCCTCCTCAGGCAGGGCTCGGGGGCTCTCCCCTGGAGGGCCACCGACCTGGCTAAGGTCACGAGGGAGGCGCTTGGGCACCACATGGAGGCGTGTTTCGAAGCATGTTTCCCTCAAGGAGGAGTAAGGCAAGGAGAGCCAGACCCCCAGGAGTTCGTCAGCAAGGCCATTCAGGAGCTACAGGAGTCAAGAGTCATGAAAGGTGGCCGCCGCCTACCAGCTGTGGCTCCCCATCCAGGCGAGGATGGTGGGCTGCGCGTCTGCATCGACATACCAGGGCTCAATCGAGTTGCCTCTCTGGAGCGCCTCTGGCCCTCGCGAGTGGGGCACTGCGAAGGTCCACCCCACAGCTACGTTCGCATGCCTTACGGCTTGTCGAACGCGGCTGCCACGTGCCAGCGCCTCATGAGGGGCATCATGGAGGCTCAAGAGGCCAGGCGTTCCGCAGCCCTGGCGGAGATGGAGATGGTCCGCGAGGAGCCACCAGCGCCTCCGGAGCCTCCCGAGGCCCCTGGGCCTGGGGGCTCGCGGGGATCGGCTTCCACAGCCCACCGAGTCTGCTACACCAACACTCCTTCGTCCTCAACATCATCAGGTGACATCTTTCAAGTTTCATTTCCAGCTAGGAGCGCCCCCCAGGGCTGCATTATTCCCAGGCCACGTGGGTTCGCCCCTGCGGCATGTATCCCTTTTATTTCATGTTGTTAGCTTACTTTGTTGGGGGCGCCCCACGGGCTACATCATCCCCCAAGTCGCTCGGGCCAGACCCAGCGGCATGTATCTCTTTTGTGTTTATTTCCGGCTATGCGTTCGACCCACCATGCTTGATTATTTGATGCCTGTCCACGGCACCTCTTCTTCTCCATGCCAACCACTTGCACGTTAAAGGGGGGGTACCTGAGCATCGCGACTCAGGGCTCTTACTGGCTCTCCAGCCCTCACCCTCTGGCCTTGTCCACGGCATCGCGACATGGCATACCAGCGACGGCTGAGACTAGCTCGAGGGCCGGGACCCGAGGATGTAGAGTGCCGGCATCTAACCAAATTTGCAGGGACACATCACAAGATAAGGCCCAGTGCCAGGCGCAACCCGCCTAGAGGTAGGGCCCCGTGAGTCCCGCGCTGGCTCACGGGTGCCCAGATACACCTCGCCAGGCCCTACTGTGCTAGCCACGTGTCAGGGTGGGGCTGTACATGCCCCGAGGGCTCCTCCCGGAGGGGAGCCCCCTCCCACGTACCAGTGGAAGCACCATGCTCCCCGCTGGCTGACGACACTGCCGAGGAGCGGCTATGCCCGTACACATACAAAAGCGCTATGCTCCGCGCTGGTGATAAACAACTCAGGGCGGCCCCCGGGACGAATCAACCTCAGGGAGCCCAGAGCTCAGTGTCTAGCCTCATCGTAACGCCTCCCCTCGGGAGTGCCGTGCGAGGGGGCTGGGCACGGGGGCTGCGCCTGGGTCACGCCCAGACGCACGCCACCCAGCCAGGCCCCCCCGGGCCTGGTTCGTCGCGCGTCTCTCCCCGAGCGGAGCCAAGGTACGAAGGTCGTTTGAGCGTCAAGGGGGACTCCTGAGCATCGCGACTCAGGAGCCTAACTGGTCACGTAGCCCCTCACTCCTTAGTTCCGAAAGGCTAACGGCGGTTGAGGTATGCGCGTGGCCGGGCTCTGCAGAGTAGAACGGTAGATCCACCCACATCACACCTCCCTACTTGCTGTTCGTGCGCCAAGGGGGACTCCTGAGCATCGCGACTCAGGAGCCTAACTTGTCACGTAGCCCCTTACTCCTTGGTCCCGTCCTGGTTTCCGGTCGGGGCTAACGGCGGTTGAGGTATGCGCGGGGCCGGGCTCTACCGGCGTAGAACATAAGCAAGTAGGAAGGAAAAGTGTAAATTTCAAGGAATTCAAAAGCAAATATTACAGTCCACACTATTATCTCAATGCCAAACGCAAGTTTAAACGCCTCCCCGAGGCATGATACGTGTGCAGGAATTAAAGGCAGGACAGGAGCCACAACGGAGTCACTTGTCGGCGGTGGAGCAGCGCGGAGTGGGTTCGCCTCATGGAGCAGCGGGGTCGGCAGCGCCTTGCTTCGGCTTGGTGCTGAAGGCCCAGAACTTCCCCAACATAGCCTCCGCGCGACCCTTCACGGCGTCGGCAGCGGCAGTGGCATGCTCGCCGCTTACTGGCTCCAACAGGCTGTCGAGGTCGACGCCGGGATCGCGAAGGTAGATGTGGGTGAGGACCCGCGTCAGCGCAGCAGAAGACAGGACACGTGCCTCGGCCTCGGCCGTGGGGCGAAGGCCAAGGGCGACATCTTCAAGAGCGCGAACCAGGAAGGGAAGCAGCTTGGCGGGGCCGTCCTTGGTGCCAACCAGCGGGCTCTCCAGGTCGCTGTCGTAAAGCATCCTCAGCGGGGAGCGAGCCTTCGCCTCCATCTCCGCGAAGGCCACACGGTCCTCAGCAAGAACCTGAGCCTTGTCGTCCAGCTCGACCTTCCTCGCTCCCAGCTCCTGCTCCAGCGTGCCTAGGCGGTCGCGGCGCTTCCTGAGCTTGGCCTCCCGGCCCTCGACGGCCACCTCGCCGAGCAACCTCACGCCTGCCGATGCACGGACCCAGCGACACACCAGAGAGCGGCCCCTGATTCTTGAGATAAGTCACCACCCGGAAGCACTAGCTACCGTGGCACCATCCCCGCACCTAATGCAATTCCGTGTTAGCGACACCGCTCTCCTTTCTCACCGAACGACGGCTGCTTGAGCGCCAAAGGGGACCTCCTGAGCATCGCGACTCAGGGGCTCTTACCGGACCCCGGGTCGCTCACCTCCTGGCCTTGACCACGACATCACGACCTGGCATACCAACGACAGCTGAAGCCGCCTTGGGACTGGGACCTGTCGGCGCAGAGCACCAAGCCCTCGTGAGGTTCGAAAGGGAGAACTGAGCTAAGCCGGAATGAGCAACTCGCACAATTCTACGACAAGGGTTATATTAACAAAACAGGATCACAGGCACCTTACAAGCCCCCACGGGACGCGTCTTTGATTCCTCGCAGGGAACAGATCCTAAAAGGATGCTAACTACACGCGCCCCTGTAAAAGATGCCATCATCAATAGTGGGCCGTCAAGCACCGGCGCCAACCCCATCCAGATCAGAGTTGGCGGCGGCCTGACGAGCCTGCCCTGCTCCAGGAGCGGCGCCGGCTTGGGGGCTCGGAGCTGTCGTCGCTCGTCTCCGGAGTCGCGAAGAGCTCGCCGGAGTCGCTGGAACCTCCGACGCTTCCACCGCCTGAGGAGCCGCCAAGGGAGCGGTCGGCGGGCCTAGTCCTCGCTGTAGCAGGGTCCCGACCACCTCTCCCGGGGCAGCACTCCAGCCGGCGCCCGTTCGCATCGAAGACCTTGAAGAACATCACCGAAGCACTGTCGTACTCCAAGTGGATCGCGAAGGCGCCTCTTGTCCTGCAGACCCGGGCGATTTCGCTCCAGCCTCGAGTCATGAAGACCTCGCCCGGGGCAACGACCGCGACCTCTGCCTCGGTCGCGAGGGCGTTGTAGCCGGCGTGCTGCAGCCAAAGCTCCAGGAGCTCTCCATGCGGGATGATGGAGGCGAAGAAGGAAGGAAGGCGAATCCAGGACTGAGGAGGCATGGCGGCATGGAGCATGAACTCTCGGGAGGAGCCCTCGGTGTGGACCCCAGGGGGGACGACCCACACCTTCGTGACCCGTCGGCGCCGATGGCGGCGGCGCCCGTGGCGATCGACATCGACTCCTTCAGGGCCCTCTGTAACACCCGGATGTGATTTACCCAATATGTAATCCAACTCTTGCTGTTTCCGGCGTTAAGTTATTTTATTTTCTCGGGTTCGGGTTTTTGTCTCCGTGTGTTGTTATCATTGTCACGCATCTCATATCATGTCATCATGTGCATTGCATTTGCTTACGTGTTCATCTCATGCATTCGAGCATTTTCCCCGTTGTCCGTTTTGCATTCCGGCACTTTGTTCTCCTCCGGTGGTCATTTCTACCTTTCTTTCATGTGTGGGGATTAAACATTTCCGGATTGGACCGAGACTTGCCAAGCGGCCTTGGTTTACTACCGGTAGACCACCGGTCAAGTTTCGTACCATTTGGACTTCGTTTGATGCTCCAACGGTTAACCGAGGGACCGAGAAGGCCTCGTGTGTGTTGCAGCCCAACACCCCTCCAATTTGGCCCAAAACCCACCAAAACCCTCTCTATCATCTAGAGTGTTCGACCACGATCGCGTGGCTGAAAACCGCACCTCATTTGGACACTCCTAGCTCCCTCTATGCCTATATATACACCACCCTCCCGAAAATCCCGGATCCCCTCCATCCCTAACCCTAGATCCACCCCTCGCGCCGCGCCGGACACGTTCGGTCCGGCCGGACACGTCCGCCGCCCCACCTGGGCCAATCCCGCGCTGCCACGTGTCCCGGGGACCGCATCACCGCGCCGCCACCGACGCAGGCCCGCAAGGCCCGTGCGGGGCCCTCCCCGGCCCGGCGCGCCGCCCGC
>NC_041388.1:106067853-106083888 GCF_002162155.2 Triticum dicoccoides
AGGTCTCCGCCGCCCGCTGCAGTGCAGGTCCGGCCGACCTCGTCGCCACATCACCACACTCCGGCCGCCCCGGGCCGGAGCCACGCCTCGCCGCCCCTTCACCGCCGCGGGCCGTGCCCCTCGCCGCCGGCCAGATCCGGCCACGGGCCGGCCGCATCCGGTTGTCCCCTCCCTCTTCGGCGACGTTTCTGGCAAGATCCGTCGCCTCGGTTCGCATGCAACCAGGCTGCTATAGTAAACCCTAGATCTGAGGGTTGACTTTCTCTCCACTCCCCTTTTTTTGGCAATGTTCATCGCATCGTAACTCCGCATCCGTAGCTCCATTTTGGACATATAGCATATCAAAATGTTCGTCTCAGAGAGTACATCATTTCATCTCATTGCATCATTTTCATTTGAGTTCATCTTGATGCCCGAAATGCTGTTAGAAGGATGCTATTTGAGATAATTGTCAGATCTGCTGCTCCAATTAGATATTTGTCTTTTTTGCCATGATTATTGTGTGCATGATATGCCCCTAAGCTCTTCATGAGTTTTGTTATATGTTTTCCCATCTATCCAGAGGTGCAACTCATGTATTTTTGTGATGTGTGTGGTGACTAGCACAAGCTTGCAAAGTGGTGCATTCGTTAATGCTGATTTCAGGGACTTAACATTTCCACTAAGTCCTTGAGCTGTTTATCTCATTATGCCATATGTTCATGTTGATTCCTAGTGATCCGTGCCTCTTTTGAGGATGATTAGTAAGGAGGTTTTGCTAATATTGTAGTGCTATATCTATCCATGTCTTTGTTTGCAATTATGGAGCACCCTAGCTCGAGTCAATCAAGCTCTACTTTTGTCATTTCATGAATCTGGGCAGATTGTCTACTTGTTAGCAATTTTGCCGAGGATGTTGTAGTTGATCCGTGCATCCTATGCTATTGATCTTGCCATGTCTAGCTTGTATTTTGTGTATTCTTGATGGGTGTATGCTTAGATTGTCATGACTTGCTCTGCAGTGAGTGCATCGAGCTCGTAAACATGCCTACTTGATATCTGTTTCAGCATGCTCCAGTTTTCACTAAGTCTGAGAACTGATTATGTTTTTGCCATGTTCACATGCTTGCAAATGTATTTTCTGATCCCTTTTGGCTCAAGGTCACTAAGGGACTTTCGTTAAGCTCTTTGAGTAGATCCATGCCATGCTTTACTTTGCCATGGTCAGATCCTGTAGCATATTGTTTTCTTGCTCCAAAGTGGGCTATCTGATCTGAAATTCCAGACAAGTGTTAATTTCAGAAGTCTGAAATCTGTTTACCAAATGCATTTTTGCCAAGCTTGTTTGAACCTGTTAATGGATGAATTGGTCGTAGCTCAGTGCTTGTCTTTTGTTAAGCATCATGTATGGATCCCTGCCATGTTTTTTTGATGCCATGTTTGGGTGCTGTAGCATGTTCATCTTGTTGCATTTAGATGACTACTTGCTGTAAATCGCAGAACATGGTCATATTTGAATTGCTTGCCATTTCCAAACCGTAACTCCGATTCCGGCGTTCTTTATATCGTTTTCAAGCGATTTCATCTCATATTTCCAGTGGCACACTTGGATTTCCAAGTTGAGGCCAGGTTCATGCATTCCTTGTCAAATCTTGCATATGCATCCCATATTGCATCCCACATAACATACCATGTTTGCATCATGTTGTTTGAGTTTGCACGTGGTTGATTGTGCTCCGTTTGCTTGTTTGTCTTGTTTGGGTAGAGCCGGGTGACGAGTTCGCTAACGAGGAGCCCGTTGAGTTTGCTTTCGAGGATCCAGTCAACTTTGACAACTTTGCAGGCAAGATGATCATACCCTCGAAATCACTACTATCTTTGCTTTGCTAGATGCTCGCTCTTTTGCTATGCCTATGCTACGATGCCTACCACTTGCTTATCATGCCTCCCAAATTTCCATGTTCAGCCTCTAACCCACCATGTCCTAGCAAACCGTTGATTGTCTATGTTACCACTTTGCTCAGCCCCTCTTATAGCATTGCTAGTTGCAGGTGAAGATTGGAGACCGTTCCTTGTTGGAACATTATTTACTTGTTGGGATATCATTATATTGCCATGTTATCTTAATGCATCTATATACCTTGTAAAGGGTGGAAGGCTCGGCCTCTCGCCTAGTGTTTTGTTCCACTCTTCCCGCCCTAGTTTCCGTCATATCGGTGTTATGTTCCCGGATTTTGCGTTCCTTACGTGGTTGGGTGATAATGGGAACCCCTTGATAGTTCGCCTTGATTAAAGCTTTTCCAGCAATGCCCAACCTTGGTTTTACCATTTGCCACCTAGCCTCTTTTTCCCTTGGGTTTCCGGAGCCCGAGGGTCATCTTATTTTAAACCCCCCGGGCCAGTGCTCCTCTGAGTGTTGGTCCACCTCGTCAGCCGCCGGTGGCCACCAGGGGCAACTCTGGGCTGGCCTACCGGAAGTTTGGACAATCTGAGTGTGCCCTGAGAACGAGATATGTGCAGCTCCTATCGGGATTTGTCGGCACATTCGGGCGGTGTTGCTGGATTTGTTTTAACTTGTCAAAGTGTCTTATAGAACCGGGATACCGAGTCTGATCCGAATGTCTCAGGAGAAGGTCTATTCCTTCGTTGACCATGAGAGCTTGTCATGGGCTAAGTTGGGACTCCCCTACAGGGATTTGAACTTTCAAAAGTCGTGCCCGCGGTTATGGGCAGATGGGAATTTGTTAATGTCCGGTTGTAGACAACTTGAACCTTAACTTAATTAAAATGAATCAATAGTGTGAGTTACCATGATGGTCTCTTCTCGGCGGAGTCCGGGAAGTGAACACGGTGTTGGAGTAATGCTTGCCGCAGGATGCCCTCTAGTTACTCGTTCACGCTTTGCCTTCTCTTCTCGCTCTCTTTTGCGAACAGGATAGCCACCATATATGCTAGTCGCTTGCTGCAGCTCCACAATTTTACCTTGCCTTACCTATAAGCTTAAATAGTCTTGATCGCGAGGGTGCGAGATTGCTGAGTCCCTGTGGCTCACAGATTACTATTAAAACCAGATGCAGGGCCTGATGATTCCGCTCTAGATGACACGCTTGAGCTCAAGTGGGAGTTCGACGAGGACTCACGCCGATACTACGTGTCTTTCCCTGATGATCAGTAGTGGTGCCCAGTTGGGGCGATCGGGACCGTGTCGCATGTTGGGTTATCTTTTATTTTGGCGCCGTAGTCGGGCCATGAGTGTTTGATTGATGTAATGCTATTTATGTACTTTGATTGACGTGGCGAGTGTAAGCCAACTATGTATCTTCCCTTTTATTATCTATATTACATGGGATGTTGTGAAGATTGCCTAACTTGCGACATTGCTTTCTATGCGGTTATGCCTCTAAGTCGTGCCTTGACACGTGGGAGATATAGCCGCATCGAGGGTGTTACGAGTTGGTAATCAGAGCCTTCCCCGACCTTAGGAGCCCCATTGCTTGATCGTTTTTAGCGGCCGAGTTGTGTCTAGAAAAATGTTTTGAGTCATTTAGGAATTATATATCGGAGTGCTTAGGAATTCTTTTTACTCCCCAGTCTCCTCATCGCTCTGGTAAGGCATCCTGACGTAGAGTTTTGACTCTTCTCTTCTCAAATTTCACTAAAAAAATTTAGGATCACGCGGGTATCTTGGAATCGTTTCGATGGTTTTGTGACGAGAACATTGTTCTTGGTGCCTCCTGTCTTTAGGGGTTGTGGCAGTGTCCTGGGGAGTTGAGCTCCGAGGTGTTGTCGTCACAATTTTATCGTTGCAGTTCTGGAATACCTGAGTTTAGTACGCCGACATCGAAAATCTCTTTTATGCAGTTCGTTGGTGAGATAACCTCGACGCCACCCAGTACTGGGGCGGGAGTTCGGGAGTATCGCCATAACTTGTATAACGGATGCTTTTCGAAGGTTGAGGTAGATGGTTTCCGAAGTTTTTCTCGGTTATGTGTTGAAGGATGGATACAGCTGGATGTAGGAATTGCTAGATTTGGGTGAGATATTATGCTTCCCCTGTATCCCCAACACCTGATTGCATAACCGGAAAGGTTCGGGAGTTTCATAGGTGGGAATTCTTGTAGCTCTAGTTCTTCTTCCACGGATATTTGGTTTGAGATTGGGATTTCTTACCGAGTATTCGTTCTTGATACGTACCTTATTGATTTATTTGTCTACGTAAATTCTAAGTGGCTTCTCAATTTATGGATATGTGACCATTTCAAGAGGAAGGAATTCGTTCTTATGTTCAGATGTGAAGACTATATGTTGCATTTTTCATTCCGTTGGATTCAGCTTCAATATTTGTCTATCAATGTGCTAATGGATGTCAACCTCTTCAGAATGGCTCCCGCTCAGAGCACCAATCAGAATCAGAATCAGGATCCGCCACCACCTCCTCCTCCTCCGGAGGCATGGCAAGCTGTGATGGCCGCAACCAATGCAAACACACAGTTGATCATGCAAATTCTTCAAGAGCGCAATCAAGTGAACCAAGGCAACCAATCAGAATCACTTTGCTACACTCAACCAGTTCCTTGCTAACGGGCCAAAGACTTTCAGCAATTGTGTTGAGGCAACTGATGCTGACGATTGGCTCGTGGATCTGTGCAAGCATTTCGAGTGCAGTAACGTCAGGCCTGAGGACTTTGTCAAGTTCGCTTCCTTCCAACTCAAAGATCAAGTTGCAGAATGGTTCCAGCAGTACAAGGATTCCAGAGGAAGCCGTGTGATTACCTGGGATGAATTTCGTCAAGACTTCAAAGCTCATCATATTCCTTAGAGCGTGGTTGAAAGCAAGCGTGAGGAATTCTGCAACCTGAAGCAAGGCTCTTTGTCTGTCTATGACTACAACAAGTTGTTTCAGAAGCTCGCCCGCTTTGCTAAGCAGGACATCCTTGACGAGAAGAGCATGATATACCAGTTCAGGGGTGGTCTCAGAGAGGAAATTCAGCTAGCTCTTGTTCTCTTTGAGCCCTTGAGGTACGATGAGTTCTACAACATGGCATTGAAGCAAGAGGCCGCTCAACTGAGGTGTGATGCTTCCAAGAAGCGAGTCAGAGACACTAATCCTTCTTCCTCTACTCAAGTGGCCAAGCAGCAGAAGTATTGGTTTCCTCCTCCTCCGCTCCGTCAGCCGTATCAGCAGAAGAGCAAAGGTGGCAGTGGATCTTCCCACCCACCCAACCCTGGCTTTCAGAACAAGACTTCGTCTCAAGCTCCAAGATCGAGTGCTCCGTATCACCGTCCGCTTTCAGAGGTCACGTGCAACAAGTGCCAACAGAAGGGTCACTGTGCCAACAAATGCTTCAATCAGAGGCGTCTCCCTCCTCCTCTTGTGAGATCGGCAAGTACAGCTGTGGTCAAGCATAATCCCAAGCACGCCAAGGTCAACTTGATGAACGCAGCTCAGGCAGAGGACTCGTCAGATGTCATCATGGGTAACCTTCCTGTTAATGATGTTCCTGCAAAAGTTCTTTTTGACACTGGTGCATCGCATTGTTTCATCTCGAAACCTTTCGCATCTAAGCATGAGTTGATTTCCCAAGTTATGCATACACCGTTAGCAGTTATCTCTCTGGGTAGATGTTTGCTCGCTAACCACGAGGTTTCGGATATTTCTATCATGTTGGGTGACTTCAAGTTTCTGGCTTCTCCAATGGTTCTTGGTAACTCGGATATTGATCTTATTCTCGGGATGGATTGGCTTTCTAAGCACAAGGCTCAGCTTGATTGTGCAGCCAGGCAGATTCAATTGACTCATTCGTCTGAGGATGTAATTGTCTTTGCCGCTCGGGATAATACCATCCGTCTGTTTTCTCTCAATGACAAGGGTGAACTAGATGCCATCTCGCAAATTCCAGTCGTTTGTGAGTATCAAGACGTCTTTCCAGAAGAGCTTCCAGGAATGCCTCCGCACCGTCCAGTTGAATTCGTCATCGATCTTGAGCCTGGCACGGAACCAGTGTGCAAGCGTCCTTACAAGCTCGGACCTGAAGAGTTGAAGGAGCTAAAGAAGCAACTCGATGTTCAAGAGAGAATGGGTCTCATTTGGCCTAGTTCTTCTCCGTGGGGTTGTGGTGTTCTTTTTGTGAAGAAGAAGGATGGAACGAACCGATTCTTTTTGTGAAGAAGAAGGATGGAACGAACCGACTTTGTGTTGATTACCGTCCATTGAACAAGAAGACCATCAAGAACAAGTACCCACTTCCCAACATCAACGATCTATTCGAACAACTCAAAGGTGCCCAAGTATTCTCCAAGCTTGATCTCCGTATGGGTTATCATCAGATCCGAATCCGTGAGCAAGATATTCCCAAGACGGCTTTCAGGACAAGCTATGGTTCATATGAATACATTGTCATGTCTTTTGGTCTCGTCAACGCTCCTCCGAATTTCTCTCGCATGATGAACTTCATCTTCAACGCCTACACCAATGACTTCGTTTTGGTCTATCTCGACGACATTCTGGTCTTTTCAAAGAACAGGGAAGATCATGCCAAGCACTTGCGTTTGGTGCTTGATAAGCTCAGGGAACACCGGTTCTACGCCAAGTTCTCCAAGTGCGAATTTTGGCTTGATGAGGTTCTTTATCTTGGCCATATCATCTCTGCCAAGGGCATTGTGGTGAATCCTGAGAAGGTGTCTGCAATTGTGAATTGGGAACCACCTCAGAACGTGAAGCAACTCCGTAGCTTCCTCGGTCTCGCAAGCTACTGTTGAAGATTCGTTGAAAACTTTTCTAAGATCACGAAGCCTCTCTCAAATCTTCTCCAGAAGCACGTCAAGTACGTTTGGTCTCCGGAGTGTGACATTGCTTTCAACACTTTGAAAGAGAAATTGGTCACTGCTCCAGTTCTGACTCCGCCAGATGAATCCAAGTCGTACGAGGTCTTTTGTGATGCCTCTCTCCAAGGTCTTGGCGCAGTGTTGATGCAAGAGAAGAAAGTTGTGGCTTATACCTCTCGCCAGTTGAAGACCAATGAGAAGAACTACCCCACTCATGATCTCGAGTTGGAGGTAGTTGTGCATGCTCTTTTGACTTGGAGACATCTCTTATTGGGAAGAAAAGTGGATATTTTCACTGACCACAAGAGTCTCAAGTACATCTTTACTCAGCCTAATCTCAACCTTAGGCAGACTCGATGGGTCGAAATGATTCAAGAGTATAATCCGAGTATCGAGTATACTCCAGGCAAGGCCAATGTGATTGCTGACGCATTAGCAGGAAGGCTTACTGCAACAGTCTGATTCACAAGCCTTATCAACCCGAGCTTTGTGAAGCTTTCCGCAAACTTAATCTGCAAGTGGTTCCTCAAGGTTTCCTCGCCAACCTTCAAGTCTCTCCTACCTTGGAAGACCAGATTCGCCAAGCTCAGCTTCTTGATGCTATGGTGAAAAAGGTGAAGATTGGGATTGCCAAGAGTCAACCCAAGTACAAGTGCTACCGCCTTGATGACAAGGACACTCTCTTCTTCGAGGATCGTATTGTTGTGCCCAAAGGTGACCTCCGTAAAGTGATCATGAATGAGGCTCACAACTCTCTCCTCTCCATCCACCCTGGGAGCACGAAGATGTATCAGGACCTCAAGCAGGCTTATTGGTGGACTCGAATGAAGCGCGAGATTGCTCAATTCGTGAATGAGTGTGATGTCTGCAGAAGAGTGAAGGCAGAACACCAAAGGCCAGCTGGTCTCCTCCAACCTCTTGCCATTCCAGAATGGAAGTTTGACCACATTGAGATGGACTTCGTGACTGGGTTTCCAAAGTCCAAACGTGGCAATGATGCTATATTCGTTGTCATCGACAAACTCACTAAAGTGGCTCACTTTCTACCTATCAAAGAGTCAATCACTGCATCTCAATTGGCGGAACTCTATACCTCTCGAATTGTCTCTCTACACGGTATTCCTCAAGTGATCTCTTCAGTTCATGGCAGCATCTTTACCTCCAAGTTTTGGGATTCTTTTCAGAAGGCCATGGGCACCAACATCCGCTTCAACACAGCTTTCCATCCTCAAACTAGCGGTCAAGTCGAGCGTGTCAACCAGATCCTTGAAGATATGCTCAGGGCTTGTGTGATCTCCTTCGGCATGAAGTGGGAGGATTGTCTTCCTTATGCTGAATTCTCCTACAACAACAGTTTTCAAGCAAGTTCGGGCAAGGCCCCATTTGAAATTCTGTATGGCAGGAAGTGCCGTACCCCTCTCAACTGGTCTGAAACCGGTGAACGTCGGCTTCTCAGAAATGACTTAATCACAGAGGCAGAGGAAATGTGCAAAGTCATTCGAGATAACCTCAAAGCAGCCCAATCCTGCCAGAAGAGCTACTATGATAGTAAGCACCGTGATTTGGCTTTCGAGATCGGAGATCATGTTTACCTCCGCGTCTCTCCTATGAAAGGTACTCGTCGCTTCGGTATCAAAGGGAAGCTTGCCCCCAGATACGTGGGACCTTTCAAGATCGTCAGCAAGAGAGGCGATCTCGCCTATCAACTCGAGCTTCCTTCAAACTTTGCAAATGTTCATGACGTGTTCCATGTGTCTCAGCTCCAAAGATGCTTCAAGACTCCTGACCGCACCGTCAACTTCGAGGACATTGAGCTCCAAGAAGATCTCTCTTACCGTGAGCACCCCATGGCTATTCTTGAAGAGACTGAATGCAAGACTCGCAATAAGTCAATCAAATTCCTCAAAGTCAAGTGGTCACACCTTTCCGACCGTGAAGCTACCTGGGAACGCGAGGATCACCTCCGTTCTGAGTACCCGGCGTTCTTTCAGTCCTAGATCTCGGGACGAGATCCTTTCGTAGTGGTGGAGTGTTGTAACACCCCGGATGTGATTTACCCAATATGTACTCCAACTCTTGCCATTTCTGGTGTTAAGTTATTTTATTTTCTCGGGTTCGGGTTTTTGTCTCCGTGTGGTGTTATCGTTGTCATGCATCTCATATCATGCCATCATGTGCATTGCATTTGCATACGTGTTCATCTCATGCATTCGAGCATTTTCCCCATTGTCCGTTTTGCATTCCGGCGCTTCGTTCTCCTCCGGTGGTCATTTCTACCTTTCTTTCGTGTGTGGGTATTAAAGATTTCCGGATTGGACCGAGACTTGCCAAGCGGCCTTGGTTTACTACCGGTAGACCGCCGGTCAAGTTTCGTACCATTTGGACTTCGTTTGATGATCCAACGGTTAACCAAGGGACCGAGAAGGCCTCGTGTGTGTTGCAGCCCAACACCCCTCCAATTTGGCCCAAAACCCACCAAAACCCTCTCCATCATCTAGAGCGTTTGATCACGATCGCGTGGCCGAAAACCGCACCTCATTTGGACACTCCTAGCTCCCGCTATGCCTATATATACACCACCCTCCCGAAAATCCCGGATCCCCTCCATCCCTAACCCTAGATCCACCCCTCGCGCCGCGCCGAACATGTCCGGTCCGGCCGGACACGTCCGCCACCCCACCCGGGCCAATCCCGCGTTGCCACGTGTCCCGGGGACCGCATCACCGCGCCGCCACCGACGCGGGCCCGCAAGGCCCGTGTGGGGCCCTCCCCGGCCCGGCGCGCCGCCCGCCTGCCGCCCTCTCCGCGCCGCCCGCTCGCTTCGCGCCACCGCCGAGCCGCCACAGGTCTCCGCCGCCCGCCGCAGTGCAGGTCCGGCCGACCTTGTCGTCACATCACCACACTCCGGCCGCCCCGCGCCAGAGCCACGCCTCGCCGCCCCTTCCCCGCTGCGGGTCGTGCCCCTCGCCGCCGGCCAGATCCGGCCACGGGCCGGCCGGATCCGGTTGTCCACTCCCTCTCCGGCGATGTTTCCGGCGAGATCCGTCGCCTCGGTTCGCGTGCACCCAGGCTGCTACAGTAAACCCTAGATCTGAGGGTTGACTTTCTCTCCACTCCCCTTTTTTGGCAATGTTCATCGCATCGTAACTCCGCATCCGTAGCTCCGTTTTGGACATATAGCATATCAAAATGTTCGTCTGAGAGAGCACATCATTTCATCTCATTGCATCATTTTCATTTGAGTTCATCTTGATACCCGAAATGCTACTAGAAGGATGCTATTTGAGATAATTGTCAGATCTGCTGCTCCAATTAGATATTTGTCTTTTTTGCCATGATTATTGTGTGCATGATATGCCCTTGAGCTCTTCATGAGTTTTGTTATATGTTTTGCCATCTATCCAGAGGTGCAACCCATGTATTTTTGTGATGTGTGTGGTGACTAGCACAAGCTTGCAAAGTGGTGCATTCGTTAATGCTGATTTCAGGGAACATTTCCACTAAGTCCTTGAGCTGTTTATCTCATTATGCCATATGTTCATGTTGATTCCTAGTGATCTGTGCCTCTTTTGAGGATGATCAGTAAGGAGGTTTTGTTAATCTTGTAGTACTATATCCATCCATGTCTTTGTTTGCAATTATGGAGCACCCTAGCTCGAGTCAATCGAGCTCTACTTTTGTCATTTCGTGAATCTGGGCAGATTGTCTACTTGTTAGCAATTTTGCCGAGGATGTTGTAGTTGATCCGTGCATGCTATGCTATTGATCTTGACATGTCTAGCTTGTATTTTGTGTATTCTTGATGGGTGTATGCTTAGATTGTCATGACTTGCTCTGCAGTGAGTGCATCGAGCTCGTAAACATGCCTACTTGATATATGTTTCAGCATGCTCCAGTTTTCACTAAGTCTGAGAACTGATTATGTTTTTGCCATGTTCACATGCTTGCAAATGTACTTTCTGATCCCTTTTGGCTCAAGGTCACTAAGGGACTTTTGTTAAGCTCTTTGAGTAGATCCATGCCATGCTTTACTTTGGCATGTTCAGATCCTGTAGCATATTGTTTTCTTGCTCCAAAGTAGGCTATCTGATCTGAAATTCCAGACAAGTGTTAATTTCACGAAGTCTGAAATCTGTTTACCAAATGCATTTTTGCCATGCTTGTTTGAACCTGTTAATGGATGAATTGGCCGTAGCTTAGTGCTAGTCTTTTGTTAAGCATCATGTATGGATCCCTGCCATGTTTTTTTGATGCCATGTTTGGGTGCTGTAGCATGTTCATCTTGTTGCATTTAGATGACTACTTGCTGTAAATCACAGAACGTGGTCATATTTGAATTGCTTGCCATTTCCAAACCGTAACTCCGATTCCGGCGTTCTTTATATCGTTTTCAAGCGATTTAATCTCATCTTTCCAGTGGCACACTTGGATTTCCAAGTTGAGGCCAGGTTCATGCATTCCTTGTCAAATCTTGCATATGCATCCCATATTGCATCCCACATAGCATACCATGTTTGCATCATGTTGTTTGAGTTTGCACGTGGTTGATTGTGCTCCGTTTGCTTGTTTGTCTTGTTTGGGTAGAGCCGGGTGACGAGTTCGCTAACGAGGAGCCCGTTGAGTTTGCTTTCGAGGATCCAGTCAACTTTGACAACTTTGCAGGCAAGATGATCATACCCTCGAAATCACTACTATGTTTGCTTTGCTAGATGCTCGCTCTTTTGCTATGCCTATGCTACGATGCCTACCACTTGCTTATCATGCCTCCCAAATTGCCATGTTCAGCCTCTAACCCAACATCTCCTAGCAAACCGTTGTTTGGCTTTGTTACCGCTTTGCTCAGCCCCTCTTACAGCATTGCTAGTTGCAGGTGAAGATTGGAGACCGTTCCTTGTTGGAACATTATTTACTTGTTGGGATATCATTATATTGCCATGTTATCTTAATGCATCTATATACCTGGTAAAGGGTGGAAGGCTCGGCCTCTCGCCTAGTGTTTTGTTCCACTCTTGCCGCCCTAGTTTCCGTCATATTGGTGTTATGTTCCCGGATTTTGCGTTCCTTACGCAGTTGGGTGATAATGGGAACCCCTTGATAGTTCGCCTTGATTAAAGCTTTTCCAGCAATGCCCAACCTTGGTTTTACCATTTGCCACCTAGCCTCTTTTTCCCTTGGGTTTCCGGAGCCCGAGGGTCATCTTATTTTAAACCCCCCGTGCCAGTGCTCCTCGGAGTGTTGGTCCACCTCGTCAGCTGTCGGTGGCAACCAGGGGCAACTCTGGGCTGGCCTACCGGAAGTTTGGACAATCTGAGTGTGCCCTGAGAACGAGATATGTCCAGCTCCTATCGGGATTTGTCGGCACATTCGGGCGGTGTTGCTGGATTTGTTTTAACTTGTCGAAGTGTCTTGTAGAACCGGGATACCGAGTCTGATCGGAATGTCTCGGGAGAACGTCTATTCCTTCGTTGACCGTGAGATCTTGTCATGGGCTAAGTTGGGACTCCCCTGCAGGGATTTGAACTTTCGAAAGTCGTGCCCGCGGTTATGGGCAGTTGGGAATTTGTTAATGTTCGGTTGTAGACAACTTGAACCTTAACTTAATTAAAATGAATCAACAGTGTGAGTTATCGTGATGGTCTCTTCTCAGCGGAGTCCGGGAAGTGAACACGGTGTTGGAGTAATGCTTGCCGCAGGATGCCCTCTAGTTAATCGTCCGCGCTTTGCCTTCTCTTCTCGCTCTCTTTTGCGAATAGGATAGCCACCATATATGCTAGTCGCTTGCTGCAGCTCCACAATTTTACCTTGCCTTACCTATAAGCTTAAATAGTCTTGATCGCGAGGGTGCGAGATTGCTGAGTCCCTGTGGCTCACAGATTACTATTAAAACCAGATGCAGGGCCTGATGATTCCGCTCCAGATGACGCGCTTGAGCTCAAGTGGGAGTTCGACGAGGACTCACGCCGATACTACGTGTCTTTCCCTGATGATCAGTATTGGTGCCTAGTTGGGGCGATCGGGACCGTGTCGCATGTTGGGTTATCTTTTATTTTGGCGCCGTAGTCGGGCCATGAGTGTTTGATTGATGTAATGCTATTTATGTACTTTGATTGATGTGGCGAGTGTAAGCCAACTATGTATCTTCCCTTTTATTATCTATATTACATGGGATGTTGTGAAGATTTCCTAACTTGCGACATTGCTTTCAATGCGGTTATGCCTCTAAGTCGTGCCTCGACACATGGGAGATATAGCCGCATCAAGGGTGTTACACCCTCGATGTGGGCATACAAGGGAAGCGGGAACCCCAGCGGTGGCCGCTCGCACCAGGGCCTCGACACCACCTTATGGGCCCCCTCGTCCCGGCCATGAAGGGCGAGCCATTTCTTCGGCAGGAGCGGGTCTGGTCCCTCTCGGGGAGCCTTTCCCTTCTCTGCCGTCAAGAACCGGTGGATCGGAGCCATTGCAGCAAGACGGAGCAAGGACCGAGAAGAAGGAGAAGCAACAAGGGATGGACTGGAAGGGCGCGCGTCGTTCCGTACTTATGGCCGGCGAAGGCCAACCGCCGACCTCCACGATCGTAGGTAATCATGACCCCTTTGCATGCAGGGACTTGTCCAAACCGTGCAGTTGCTGTGGTGCCATGGGGAAGTGGAGACGCCCACGCCCAATCAACCGCCACGCGGCGCCCAAGGCTGCAGGCTGTTAGGGCCCGCGGCGCTTCGCTCTTGCCCTTTCGCCTCCCTGCACGGCCAAGTCCGGGTGCGCCTTGGGCCCGGGGGCTACTGTCGGCGTTCTGGGAACGGGGGTCCCCAGACTTGCCTGCCTGCGGCCTGCGGCGTGGCTCAAAGGGGGCCCAGCACGGCCCATCTTCATCAACACAGACCCAAGACCCTTGCGAGGGGCCAAGCCTCGCGGGGCGGATGACACGGAGCTTCCTCAGGCACGGCCTCATCAGGCTGGCTCACGAGGAGGCGGAGAGATCAAAGCGGGGTACCTCACGAGGCGCCCGTGACGCAAGCCATGACGACCAAGGGCGCCAGGCGGGCGCCAGCCCGCGCAGTGTCCTCCTTTCCTCTTTGGTGCAAAGGGAGCAAGCGCAGGCGAGAGCATCAGGCAAAGGCACCCGTTTCGGTGCAACGAGACCAAGACCAGTCCAACGGCAGGGAGGAAGTCATTGTGGAGCCCAAGCCAGCGTCACCACCAGAGCCTTTGGTAGGCGAGGACCAACTTTAGTCAGGATAAGTGTACCAGATGTTCCCCTTCAAAATGGCCAATTGCTGGCGCCCTTCCCGCTCAATATTTGGGAAGAGGCCCAGGGCCTTTGCCTATAAATAGGGCTAGCCACCCACAGAAGAGGGGGATCGAGACCGAGATC
Organism: Triticum dicoccoides; assembly: GCF_002162155.2. Taxonomy (NCBI): domain Eukaryota; kingdom Viridiplantae; phylum Streptophyta; class Magnoliopsida; order Poales; family Poaceae; genus Triticum; species Triticum dicoccoides. The sequence goes on from NC_041388.1 coordinate 106,082,033, forward strand.
GGATCGCAATCGAGAAGAGATAGAGAGAAGGGTGACTGAACTCCTCCTAGAAGTTCATCGCCCCAGCCAAGAACAGACCCTCGCGAGGCTGTTCTTCCTTGTATTGCTCATCATCATCAGCCCAAGAGGCAATCCACCACACCACACACTAGAGTAGGGTATTACACCACAACGGTGGCCTGAACCAGTATAAACCCTGTGTCTCTTGTGATGTTCTTTCCATAGCTTAGATCTTAGCGAGGCGGAGGGGTGCAGGTAGGTAGAAGGCGAAATCTCCGCGCGCACCCCAGTGTTCGAACCTCAAGGGTCTGCCGGAACCCGAAATCCGACACTATCCATCCATGCCCCTGTTTGCATTTATGGAGTGCCCTAGCATGACTCAATCTTGCTCTACTTTTGATATAAAATGTTCCTGGCAGATTGTTTACGTGTTAATCAATTTTACAAGGTGTTGGTAGTTGATCCATGCATGCTATGAGTTTGTTCTTGCTTTGGTTAGCTTCATGAACATGCCTTCATAATTCTGTTTATGCCATGTCCAGTTTTCTACTAAGTCTGAATCTCTTAACAAAACTTGCTATGTTTATATGGGTGCCATCATATCTTCTGATCCTTTTTGGCTTATGGTCAGTAAGGGACTTTTGTTATATGATTTGAGTAGATTCATGCCATGCCTTGTATTGCTATGTTCTATTCCTGTAGCATGTTGTTATCTTGCTCTAAACTCTGCTTCCTGATGTTAATTCCTGACATGCTAGTATTTTCACTAAGTCTGTGATGCTGATATCTTTTGCACTTTTGCCATGCTTGTTTGAACCTGCTCTTGTGTGATTTAGCCGTAGCTCAGTGTTCATCTTTTGTCAAGCATCTTGAGTAGATCACTGCCATGTGCTTTGTTATTATGTTAGAGTGCAGTAGCTTATTTTCTTGTTGCATTTTAGGTGGCATCGTGCTATTAATTGCAGAATCGTGCCATTCTTGTTTTGCTTGCCATTTGCAAACCATGCATCCGATTCCAGTGATCTTTATATCGATTTTGACCGAAATCAACTCATATTTCCAGCGGCGCACTTGGTTTGGCAAGTTGAGGCCTGATTCAATCTTTTCCTTCCGGAGCATGCATATGCATTGCATATTACATCCCGCATACCATGTCATGTTTTGCATCATGTTGCTTGCGCATTGCGTCGTGGTTGATTGTGGTTCCTTTGCTTGTGTTCTTACTTTGGGTAGAGCCGGGAGACAAGTACGTGATCGAGGAACCCATTGAGTATGCTTACGAGGATCAAGCTTACGTCTACTCGGAGAACTTTGCAGGCAAGATGACCATACCCTCGAAATCACTTCAATCTTTGCTTGCTAGTTGCTCGCTCTATTGCTATGCCGCGATATGTACCACTTGCTTTATCATGCCTCCCATATTGCCATGTCAAGCCTCTAACCCACCTTGTCCTAGCAAACCATTGTTTGGCTATGTTACCGCTTTGCTCAGCCCCTCTTATAGTGTTGCTAGTTGCAGGTGGAGATGAAGTTTGTTCCTTGTTGGAACATGTTTATTGTTGGGATATCATTATTATATCTTGTTTACTTTAATGCACCTATATACTTGGTAAAGGGTGGAAGGCTCGGCCTTATGCCTGGTGTTTTGTTCCACTCTTGCCGCCCTAGTTTCCGTCATACCGGTGTTATGTTCCTTGATTTTGCGTTCCTTACGCGGTTGGGTGTTATGGGAACCCCTTGACAGTTTGCTTTGAATAAAACTCCTCCAGCAAGGCCCAACATTGGTTTTACATTTTGCACTAACAACCTATCACCTTCCCTTGGGTTCTACAGACTCAAGGGTCATCTTTATTTTA
>NC_041388.1:106084083-106084737 GCF_002162155.2 Triticum dicoccoides
GAGCCCCTTGCAGCGCCACCTCGGGGAAACTTGAGGGCTGGTTTTAGTTGTACGGATTGCTCATCCGGTGTTGCCTTGAGAACGAGATATGTGCAGCTCCTATCAGGATGTCGGCGCATCGGGCGGTCTTCACTACAAAAAAAAAGACACATTCATGACATTTTGGGCTGAACGAATTTTTTTTCTGTCATACATATGACACTTCTATGACGATAATTGTGACAAAACCCGGTATCATCATAGATGTGGTGAGCTCCTACTTCTATGACAAAAAATCATGACAGAAAATGGGCTTTTCATCCTGGGCGGGCCGGAGACGCAGCTGCATGACATTCTTTGGGCCGTCCATGACGGAAAAAACCGTGGTAGAAGCGAGGGCGAGGAAAATTTCGGGGAGTTCCTAGTTACGGTGGGAGGTCAGGGGCCGAGCGATGTGTGTTTCTCTCGTACACGTACGCGCGTGTGTGCGAGGCGTTGGCTCTAACTGAACCCGAGCGAGGCATTGGGCTCTAACTGAACCCGAGCGATTGCACTGCAGGCTACGCGTTACTGAACCCGAGTGATCGATCGATGGCTATTAACTGAACCCGATCGAGCGATTCCTTCGCTACTGCTGCTAACTGAAGCCGATTGATGCTGCCTCTGGGATGAACA